>NC_081184.1:158200587-158403742 GCF_029867415.1 Vicia villosa
GACACCTGTATAGAACACTGTTAAGTTGCAACCACATAAACTACCTAATCAGATGATCATACCAAAAGAAACAATCAATATTACTCCAAATTGAGTATGTTACACTGCTATTCAAACAACCTCATACTACAACCAACATTTCTGCAAAAATAGAAGATGCATAATCATCCCGTGCAACTTCTAAAATGATCCAGCTGCAACAGACCTACACTATTGAACTACCAACAAACCTCCACTAAAGTCAGTACACCTCACAACAACACCAACTCCTGCACGAACAACAAAGCCCCAACTCTACCACACTTGTCAAATCATCAGATAGAGAGACACCAGATCATGCAGTTCAATACTGCCCAATCCAACATGATGAAAATTACACCTCAGCAAGAACAAGGCATGCCCTTAGATTCAAACACCATTGAACAATGTTGATTTTCAAGCTTATAAATTATGCACAACAACCTCCATGAGTAATCTTTAACATCCTTAACAAACGTTTCCAAGTCTAATTCCTTGTTGCAAAACATTTTTGTCCTTCCTAGCTTTCCAAATGTTCCAGACACACGCGAACCAAACTACACAAACTTTCAAAGACACTTTCCTTGTGCCTCTAACCAGAACTTCAAACTAATTAAAATAGGTCCAATCCTTCTTTCTGAAGAGCAGTTGTTATTTGAAGTAAATTATACACAAATTGCCAAATACTTGCAAAAAAGGGGTAAAATATACTTTTTTGAATGGTCCATTGATCACACTGAATCGCACTATGTTTCTGGCTCGAATATCACATGTTTTCCTTAGTTTTTATTATCATTATCTCGTATTATGCTTGTATTTCCTTTGTTTTCAGGATTCTTGACCTTTCGGAGCCCTTAGTGAAGAAACGAGCCAAAACGCCAGAAAAATAGGGCTTTTCAAGTAGATTTACACTTATGGCGTCCTACACCGTGCCGGCCATAGAGAACGCCGTGACATGGCCCACTCCTTCATGAAGCCAACTGCCACGATCACACGATCCCATCAGTTACTCATCACCGCGCCCGCGGTGGAGCTGCCGCGCCTGCAGCCTTCACAAAAAGGTTCTCGCTCAAAAGGAGTTGAGGGGCACTCCTGTCCTTACGCTGATCCAGAATCTACTACGTATAGTTCAGTTTTTCATTTTCGGTTATTTTATCCAAGCTTAGTACAAACTTAATCCATATACTATCAGTTTTTGTAAAGTAGTAACCTCTTCACATCGGGGAGTTACTACGGTGTATATTGAGTTGTAATCGAGTCTTAGAGCACTTTGGTTGAAGTTTATCATACCAGCCTTCACTTTGTATCAAGATTCAATCTCCGATCGGAGTAAGGTTCAATTTACTTGCTTTGTTTATTTTCTTGCTCTTACCATAGTCTACAAGTTTTATAGACTCTAAATGCTCTTACCATAGTCTACATGTGTTATAGAATCTAAATGCTCTTACCATAGTCTACACGATTTATAGACTCACACCCTTTTTAATTACTCGCACTTACCATAATCTACATGTGTTATAGACTCGCAATTACTATGTCTGGCTAAATTATAAAGGTTTGAATGTAATGATTGTGATCATGTTTGTGTTCTAATTGTCATGTTAGTGAAAATACTCTGGGGATGTTTTGCTTTTAACTTAAGTCGATTTATGTTTAAATGTTTATTGGGTAAGATCGAAAGCCGTCCATATCAAAGATATGACTTGATTATTATTTAACCAAACAAAAGAAGCGAAAGCGATTTGATTGGTTAAATAGGAATCATTAACCTTTTTAGAAAACGATTTTGAAACTATTTTCAGACGCGTTTGTAGGTTTGAAATCTGACTCTTGTTCAAAATCCAAGAGTCTCTTTAAGTTAATCTTTCCAAGTAAAATCACTTTTCTGTTAAGTCAAAACTATCAATTTCTTAAAAATAGATTTACTGCTTTAACGCGGAAGGAACCCTTTATATGTGACAATAAAGGAAGTTAAATTAAAGAGTAAATTCGGTTCTTAGTAGCCAAAAGCTACAAGTTCCTGTTAAATTGATTCTTTGCTACAAATAGAAAATACTGCCCCATGAGTCGTTTCATTTATGCATGTCTAGATCATAGTCTAGTTTCATGATTTACATTTCAACCCATCGCTTTAAACTGTTGTTTACTCCGCTCACTTACCTTGTTGCACTGCACTCACAACAATATTCCTGTTTCACCTTAGATAAGCACCTTAACAATAGAGTTGATAGATTGACGATTGGTCTCTGTGGTTCGATAATCTTTTATATTACTTCGATAGGCTGTGCACTTGCAGTACTATATTTAGGCTATACGTTACAGACCCATCATCCATTGCAAGAAGAAGTTTATGTGTTACAACCTCCTATATTTGTGATATATAACAAAGAAGGGATGGCGAACAAGCCGCATAAAATTTTGTATGTACTGAAGCAAGCCTAAGAGCTTAGAATATGGAAATTGATTAATTTTTCAAGCATCAGAGATTCAGAACATGTGAAATGGAGTATGGTTTGTACATGCAACATACCTCTGATGGCAATCTAATTTTAGCGTGTCTTTATGTAGATGACATATTGCTAACTTGGAGCTGTAGTTCTGAGATAAACAAGTTCAAAAGGGTTCTAATGAATGCTTTTCATATGACTAACCTTGGAAATATGGTATATTTTATAGGGATGAAGATTCTATGCTCTAAAAAAGGAATCATTATACATCAGCTGAAGTATGAACTTGAATTGCTGAAGAGATTTGATCTGAAGAACAATAGGTTTGCAGCCACACCTGCTGAAAAAAACATAAGCATGACTCTAATCCAAATGGTAATGATGTAGATGATATAAACTTCAAACAATGGGTTGGCTCTCCGAGATATCTGTTCAATACCAGACCAAACATATGTTATGCAGTTGGTATGATGAGTAGATTTATGAGTAAACCAAAATGGTCACATTACCAAGCTGCAGTCAGAATCCTCTAGTATGTAAAGTGAGCTTTGAAGCATAAAATTATGTTTCCATCTGGAGTGTCATATGATGCTGAGCTAACTTTATATTCATACTTTGACTGGTGTGGAGATAGAGTTGACATAAGATGCACTATATGTTACATGTCTATGTATCTAGGTGCTCCCATTTCTCGGTGTTCCAAGAAGCAACCAGTGGTTGCATTGTCAACATGTGAAGCTGAATACACCGATGAAGCATTGTCTGCATGTCAAGCTATTTTGCTGATGAATTTGATGCGCGAGTTGAAGTTCAACGTGAACAAACTAGTCAAGTTGATGATTGATAACAAGTCAACAATAAACCTTGCCAACAACCCTCCGCTACATGGGAGAAGCAAGCATATAGATACTAAGTATCATTTTCTACGAAATCAAGTTCAAAATGGAGTGCTTGAAGTTGTTCACTGTAGCACTCATAAGCAACTTGCAAATATGCTGACCAAGGCTATCAAGACTGAACACTTCATCAATTTGAGGGATCAAATTGGTGTTGTAGATTTTAATTGGCTAGATATGAATTAAGGAATGGTGTTAGATGTAATTCAAATTCAACATCTTCATTTAAGTTGCATTTGGTTTTGCATTTGTGTTTCATTTCATCTTGGTGTTAGTATATAAACCCAAAGTGAATTTCATTTGTAACAAATTTACCAGATTTCACGATTTGAGAAATTGAGTTTTGAAAATTAGTTACAATTTTTTTTCTCTTTTTTCTATGCATTCTTTCATCTCCATTTTCTTCAATTCTTATGTATCAATGGGATGTGAACTCCAACAGTAAAACGACATAGTGGAGGAAATCATATAATTAAGAGTTCGGAGAAGAATAAACTTGAATACATAGAGCAAAAAAGATACCTCAAATATTATGATGAGTTACTTAGAGAATTTGAGAAGTTGCATGAATTTGGAAGTTAGGGAAGTTATGAAAGTATATAGAGGACAAATGAGTTGGATCTAATGTCCAAGAAGGAAATATATTAGATCGAACGACGAGAGTGAGGACCTCAAAGGCTGGAAAAGACCCAATGATCGAATCTCATGTAAAGATACCAAAATTATTATTCCTCTTAATGTAATAGTCCACCTATATTATTGATGAATCCACTAAATGTGAACCTTAACATATGCCCTATAGACCTTGAGCTACTAGCTACATAGAGATAAGGGAGAACACAAATGGTCGGGGGTAAGTTACCAGGACATTTTACCACTAAGAAAGAAGCACACACAACCTCAAATTTCTTCAAGGTCACACCTTATCCCCTAGTTTGAGTCACGTTCGAACTCAATAGTCTTGCAAGTTAGAATCTTTAAAGTCTAGGAACGACAACCCTACTGTTCTCTAGAAAATAGAGAAAGGTTAATTAACAAAATATTCCCATGCGGTCTCCGAACCAGACAACAAGCAATTATTTTACAGCTAAGAAGACATCTTCACGTAACACAAGAGGTTACAACACATCAATCTCTCGTAAACCTACTAAGCAAGGAATGCTATTTAAGGAATATGTCAATATTCAAAATAAACACCAGAGAAACCCACAATCTACCCTTTAAAGATAGTTCCAACTTGAAGTTCGACCATCACCAAAATGTTACAGAAAGGGACACATTAGCACTCAAAAAAGTCAAGGAAGTCTCTACTTTGAGCATTGAAGCAAACCAAGACCTAACTTTGTCGACCATGTCTTGAGGGTCCTCTGTTCTAGTGTGGACCAAGAATTCATCCACTTGGATCCAACATCATACAATACCTATAAGAGATCACCTACACGAGCCTTCAAATTCATCTGAGGATTTTGGGTCCAGAGAATGGTCACACCATAACATTTTATTAGATCAAGGCTGACCAACAACTCAAGAATCATGAATTAGGTAAACACATAGATGTGCCTACTATAAGGTTACTGACAACAAAAAATGTTTTAGTACTATGCAACTTTGGGTTGAACCTTTTCATAAATTTTATTTACATTTGAATAGATCGTCGAATAATTGAATATATCGTAAGTCTCTATCGATATGATAATTATCAATACTTTGATACCGCTAGCGAGACTATCACAAGCGTAACATATGAACAATAACAATAACATGAATACACCTAAAGAAAAATAAATATTTTTAAGTTTCTACAATGTTAATACAAAGAGAATTGAAATGTTTATAATAAAAATGTGAATGACAATATATAGTTTATGAAGAAAAATGAATTTGGAAGGTTAAGAAGGAAAAACAAATCTACAAATTCATAATAATATTCATAACACTAAGACTATTTGTACATTTTGTTAGTAAACCATTATTAATGAGAAGATTCATTCAAACGATGTTGACTTCTGGAGAACTTGTCCTGTTTTTTTTTTTTTAACCTGTCATGCATCTTGTTTTCCTATGCATCTTGATAACAGTATATTAATTAATCTACAGAACAACATATATAAACTTGAATATAACTTTTTATTATATGAACATAACCACTTAATATACATTAACAACTATAAATCACTAGATTTTACCATTGAAACAACAAGTAGATAGCAAACTATAAAAAATAATCTAAGACATAGTATTTTACAAAGCCATTAAGATAATTAATCCAACTTTAGAAGTAGTAGTAACATTTATCTTAGTGCCTAGTGGCTACACTCAACAGGAACACCTTGTGGGAAACGTTTGAGATCGTTACAATAATTGTAAATCATGAAGTACTTTTGAACCCATCTCAATCTTCTTCTACCATAAGCATCAAGTTCATTTATCTGCCATTCAGAATCAGAATTTGAAGTTGAAGATGACTTGGATGAGAACTGAGTGGCCTTGAAATTACGGTAGTATGCTGTAAAGGGTGCTTTAGACCAATCAGTTTTCACCAATCCACCTCTTGTGGCCCAGTCATCAGCATTCCACAGGCTGGAGTAGATTCTCATTGGTTGGTTCTTTGGAAATGGAACACCCATAGATTCAACATTCTTGAATACCCTTATTGGTGTGTTATCAACCAAGAATCTGCAATTATTTCCAACTACTTAGTCCATTAGTCCAAAAAAAACTATGGAATAAATTAAACTATACTCTCTCGAGACACTAATTTACTAAACAACTGATGTATCTGGTCTATATCTAAAGACCAGATACACCCGTTGTTCGGTGACTTACATGATGTGTTGGGGCTTCCAAATAATGGAGTAAGTGTGGAAGTTTCTAGTGGGGTCAAACCAAAGGTAGAACTGTTGTTCTCTGTTACCTTTGCCTTGAGTGAAGATGTTTGTGTGAAGAATGTAAGGGTCACCAGTTGTGTTTCCCAAGAACTCAAAATCAATTTCATCATGGGTTGGCCCTTGGGATGACAGCTGTACCAAAGAAAATATAAAATCATTAAAATATTAGTCCGTGCCTGCACACCAGACTGGCTGCAGAGGTGCAGATTCGAACCCGCGACATACCGTAGATATATATAGTATGTACGAAAGCGACATGGAATTATTGACATCAAATTAAATGCTTGTTTTCTAGAACTCGTGAATGCACAGTTGAATTTAACAAATGTTGCTGTCTAAAGTATAAAAGTAGGACAATAATAGTCTCTCTTATTAAAAACATGATAAATCATGTCCATGAAAAATCAATGCTAGAGTTAGCTAAAAGTCTAAAACATTCAAACAAAGTCTATTAAATGAGTATAGTTCTATTATAGTATTGATAAGAGTACGTAACATGATGAAAAATGGTGTATAGATACAAAAACTTACGTAGTAAGCAGTGACAGTGCCTGCAGAATTACCAGCAACAAGCTTGAGTTGCATATCGATTCTTCCGAATAGGTACTCATTCTTTGATTTGAAGCCAGAGCCAGAGACTTTGTCAAGGGAAAGTGATAGAAGTTGGCCACCATTGAATATCTTAGCACGGTTATCACCCCATGTTAGATCAAAGTCTTGGAAGAAGCTACCGTTACAAGTAGACACCATAAAGGTTACCATTATGCCAATTAGCATAAACACATGAAACTCATTGTGAGTAGAATTAGAAGCCATTTTGGAGATAAAGAGAGAGAGAAGTTTTGCTTGTTGTGATATGATGTAATGTGTTAGAAAAAAGGGGGTATATATAGATTTGAGAACCTGAGGAAGGAAATTACTAGTTATTAATGATTTAAAAATCAAATCAAATTAACATGTATAATTGATTGAATTGAAAAACTGAACAGTCAGCTATTTTTAGATATTCTCTCATTCATAAATTCAAATTATTTTCTCAGTTATTCATTTAAGCGTTGGAGTATTAATATTGTAAGTTTACTCCTATATTAAAAAATCAAAATAAAATTATATTTAATCGGTTCAACTGATTGAGCAGAAAAACAAATCAATTCGAATTCTTTGGTTCATTTGATTATGATTACACTAGGATTTGAAATTTGAATGAACTATATCTAATTTAATTGATTTTTCTTTACATTTAAAAAAAATATATTCTCTAGTTCAATTCAATTTTTAAAATATTGAAACAAATAGATAGAGAGGTATTGTGGTATGGTAGGAGTAGCAGGATGGTGGGACTTGTGATGGAGCAATAACTTGAGAACGGATGGTCCAAAAGCTGTTGCCAGCTTAGCAAACTTTAAAAGCTGGAACCTTTTGTTTGGGCAGTCCTTATACTTTAATGGATTTTGGGGTTATGTTATTATTTGGTTTCTACACAAAATGCTATATTCAGTATGAGTAATGATTCTATTTTATATCAATGGCATTGCTAAAAAATTTAAAGCATGTTTTGATATATTTTAGGTAGACCCCATTTTTGTATGATTTGGAAAAGTAAATTATTTTGAAAACTGGTGATGGATGCCAACTGGAAGTGGTATGGTAGTAGAATAAAGCCATCAAAGTATTTTACTGCTACTTCACAGGACCACCAATCATGAATTGTGGAGCCAATGAGATGGTGCCACGTGGATTGGTTCATGTATTTGTGTAATTTTTGATTTTTGTTGTGAAAAATCTTGTACCGGATTGGCTAGTTATAGATGAGGCTAGAAATGAAAGTTGTGAGAATTTGATTGTAATTTTTACCAAACAAGTTTATGATATGGTTAATTAAAACTAAATTCTAAAATTAAATCAATTAATAATTATATGGAGTAATATTTAGGACTGTTTATAGATGTTTGTGAGAAAAATTTAACCGAACTAAATTAAATCATAGTAAAAATTTATTCGAACAAAATCGAATAGTTTTAATTTTTTAAAAATCGAACTGAATCTATTGATTTGGTATACTGTTTTAAAATTTCGAACCCTACTAAACCGTTAGATGATAATTTTCCCCAAACTGGACTATTTATCATAGATCCAAACTGTTAAGTTATTTTTTAATTTTTTTGTTTTAAAAAACTTTAACTAGAATTTTTCATTTTTATTTTTGGTTTTCAGTTTTAAATCGGTTTGGTTTCAGTTAGGGGTGGCAAAATGGACCGGGGCTCGCCGGGCCGCCCGCGCACCCGCCAAAAAATGGCGGGTTGGGTTGGGATTTTAGGCTCGCCGCTCGCTAAAGGCCGCCCCGCCATACCCGCCCCGCCAAAGCCCGCCGCTCGCCAAAACCCGCTCCTCCTCCAAAACTCACTCTTTTTTTAGTTAATTCTAGTAATTGCAATTCTTGATGGTTTATTTTATATATTTATTTATAAATATATCTAATATTTTTTAGAGTAAATTTGTTAAAAAATTATTTTTATAAAAAATTATTTTAAAAAATAAGTGAAAAGTTTAATTAAAAGATAAAAAAAAGCATATTAATCTATTAAAAAAATATAAATAAAAATAGGCGGGTAAGCCCGCCGCCCACCAACCCGCCATCTTGGCGGGGCGGGCATGATTTTGATGCCCATTTTACTGGGCGGGCATGCCCGCCCCGCTCGTTTTTTGGCGGGCATAAGGCGGGCGAGCGGCGGGCGGGGCGGACGGCCCGTTTTGCCACCCCTAGTTTCAGTTATATTTCAATTCTAATACTATTTATGCATAATAATTTAATTTACTAACTAAATATAATAATTTAATTATTTTAAATTTAGTTCAATTTTAACCCTGCTAATATTCAACTTAAAATAAAGCTTATATTTATAAATAAAATAAACTCTAGGTGGCCCACTCTATTAAGTTTTCATTGTCAAGAATTTGAAATTTGGATGGTTAAAATTTTAAAATATGTAGTCACGAGACATGAAAAGATACGGCATGGTTATCCACTTCAGTGATGCTGATAACATTTTCTGCTTTCTCTTTGGGTTGCTTGTGTTTTAATTTGTCTTTTTTAATGACGACAACAAGTCAACAAATTGGATGTGGATTAAATATCAAATATAGGAAAAATTATACATTTATTTCTCAAGCATATTAAAATAATATATACTTGCATGACAAATTATTGATGACACAAATTACAAGTGCATGAACTCTAACCTCTTCCAATTTTGTAAATTATTCGACGACTCACACCTCATTGGATAATATATGAAAAGTATATTTGAATTGATGGTGAATATAATTAATTTTAGCAAAATTAAATTTGATAGAATTGATTTTAATATAATTGAATTTAGTTGAATTGATTTATGTTTGAATATATTTTTGTAAAAATAAGTTGAACAATAAATTTCAGTGTAAAAATCACCCAAAAATTATTTATGGAGGCAAAAGCTACAAATTCTAATTTAAGGTAGAATCAATTCTAGTTAAACAATAAATTTCATGTAAAAATCACCCAAAAATCAATTATAGAAGCAAAAACTATAAATTTTAGCTTCAAATAAAATCAATTCTAAAAGTAAAATCAATTTTACTTTAACACAAACAGGTTTAAATCATTACTGAATTAATTATGCACAGTAAGTGCCTTTACCCCTTCTAAAATTGAAACCTAACATACACGAACAAACAAAATAGAATATGTATAGTATATAAGTGAGATTGATTCTCACTTTACAAATCGATTTTGTAGAAATAAGTTACGTAAAACCATATTTTCTAATATAGTATCAAATAACCATTTAAGATTCGATAGATCATCTATCTATTAGATTTCTGCTACTGAATCACCTTCCGTTTATTTTCACGTTCCAAATGATTAATCTTAAACTTGAGAACATGTGTAAAGAATTCCACATCGGACAATATACTTATAAATAAAAACAATCATTATCCTACAAATTCGATGAAATGTTCATTTTACTTGTATTTTATTTGGAATGAATTGAAATTTTAGATTTGTATCTTCTAATATATCTGCTCCACCTCTTTTTTTTTTGTCGGTACAAACATTAACAAGAATTTTTTTGTTGCAAATTTTAGCCTTTAGAAGTTCAAGGTGCATGTTTGCCGCACTCTCATTCTAGCTACCAATGTTTTAGGCACATTCTCAATTATGTCTCACTCACATCCTCAACTACGGTTGTCCAGTTCTATTTTTTTTTTAGAGATTTGAAAGATGGATATGTCTTATTGTCACCCCTACTATTTTTTTACATTCAACTTTTAACACTCTCTCGCATTTAACATGATTAAATTTAATGTGTGAATATAAATAATAAGAGATAAAATAATAGATTGTTCAACATATTTTTAACTAGAGTATCATATTATCTTAGAATTTAAACTATGCTAAACTGAATCTTATAAAACAGAGTTATAAAATAGAAGTTGTCTTTATTTATAAAAATATATTCATGTCATAATATATCATATATGTCTGATAAAGAGATTTTCAATTAGTTCAATTCTTCCAAACAAATTGTTTTTAAGTGAGTTTCATGAACTACTTGAGACTCATGACAAAATTGTAAGAATCACCAACCATACACATGTAATGTTAATTAAACTTCACCGACTAGTTATTGGTTATGGGGGGAGATAGTAAAGTGGGAATCAAAGTATGGCAACCAGCTAGCAGAATCTCCAACCTTTAAAGTCATTAAAAATATGATACCTTATTTAAATAGTAGAACTATTTTAACAGGTCTTAGAATATAGTATATATGGCAACACCTCAAATGGACCTCAATTTTTATTTGAATAATAAATCTATAAAAAATTTTATAGAGCTAAGAGGTTGAAATCACATATTTTTATTTGAATAATAAATCTATAATCCATATAATTGAGTGTATATCATATGGAAGCATTTGGTGTAGCAAGTGATTGTAAAGTTTACAACGAGATGAATGTGAGTATAGAATTAATAGAAAGTGAAATTTGTGAATGCAACTAAATTGGTTGGATAGATGATATATATTGTCACATATAGAGAGATGCATTGATTGATTAAAGCTACTTTTTTTTGAAAGAATTAATGAAAGCTACTTATTCCCCTTGGAATAACAGCATTCATGAAAAGCAAAAATAGATCATAAAAAATATGTGATTTCAACCTCTTAGCTCTATAATGAAACTTTGTTTATAATCTTTTTTTGGGGCATATGCTTTTGGTGGTGAAAGAATTAAAGTAGGTATATGGCATCAATTAGTGGGTTAGTGACAATGATTAATGAGAATAATTGTGGAATTAAATATAATGGATGTGTATCATGACGATTTATTATTAAGCATCATATTCTATTCAAGAAAAGTAGTTTAACATTTTAACCAAACACTTAATTGGAACGATAAATAAACTCCTACTAAGAAACAAGTGTAAAATGAGAAGAAATTTTTGTAGAAATTTATTCAAAATTTTTAGACTAAAAACGGATTTAATATGAATTTTAGAAGTTAAAATAAAATTAATAGAAAAAATAAAGCAGAAAAAAAGTCAACGGTGCATGCGATAGTTAACATAAAAGACTCATGTAACAAAAAAAAACATAAATGACTAATTTATTACAATTAAATAACTTAAACGACCCTAGAGGTAATTTAACAAAAAAAAAAATACTATTAATCACATTAACATGACATTCAAACTCAATAGTCAGACCGTTGGCAAGAGATCTATAACATTGTACTTTCTAACAAATACATATGTGTCACATTTCTATGCTCTATGATATGGATGGTGAGAGGCTTAAGTGTTTAGGAGGGTTTTAGGGAAAACTTACGGTATGATAACCCTTCTTTCGAATGAGTTTTGGTGTGGAGAAAACAAACTCACAAAGATGAAAAACTTTTTATTTTAGAGTATTTTTTGTGTATTTAGAATATCTCTTGAATACCTATTCATGGCAGTGGATCGTTGAATCCCTATTTTCTAGGGAAGTGCGATTTATTCTCATAAATCTTTTTTGGATTAACTCTGACTAAGACATGTCATTTTCTCAAACTGGACGAGTGGGGAGTGTCATGGGCAAGTTTATGTCCCTCTGAGTGTAGGATTATGTCGCCCCTTGTTGGCGGCATTACTTCCTCGTCCTTAGCGGTTCCTTCACAAATATATCACTACATAATCCCTCAAACATAATTGCTTGTTAAAAGGAAAATTATTTAATTGACTATGCATCCAACTGAGCAGCACGGCCCGAGTCAGACAACACAACCCGTGTCAAACTTACTTTTCGTGCGATTATTGATCATTTTTACTTAATTTGATCCTAAATACTCCTTACTCCTTATAACCTGAAAACATATAACAACACCCCAAAACGTATAAAATGGAAACAAAACGGAAAGAAAACAAGATAAAAACGCGATGTAAACCCCACACATCAAACAGTACACCCCCAAAATTAAGTCATTGCTTGTCCTCCTAAGTTCAGACTCAACAATGTGTTCAGTTGGGATAAGAAAAAACTAATCTAATCAGCTAGAGAAATTGGCAAGACCTCGTTAATGTGAAGAGAAATGAAGGAGTAAGTTTAATGAGACCTGCACCCAAATTTCTCTTTTAAGCAGAAAGAAACTAAATTAAAGAGACAATTGCAATTTTTTCAATTCCAGCAATTTACTTGTCTAAAGTATTACAAAGGCAAACGACTTGAAAGATTTTAATTCTGTTTTTCCTGTCTAGACAATATTCAAATAGATCTATTCCCTTTCTCTTCATTTTCTTTTTCTAACCAGAGAGAAAGCTTTACTTATAAACAAATAAATTAATAAACCAGGTCAGAGATAACCATAAGTGAGATATTACAATTTCCAAATTCAATCATTATTATTACTAGCAATCTCACCATCAATTGATGCATCTCCAAGAGCTACAGAACATTCAGTTGGTGCACTCACACTCTCACACAAGACAGTGAACATCTCTACAATCAACATGAACCAACAGAGATTATGAAGTCTACCCAAGCCTATTTGATAATGAAAACAGAAAAAGAAAATGAAAATTTCAAACTCCCCATTTAACTTTTCATATGGAATTCAGTATTTAGGAGTATGTATTTGCAGTCGGGAGTTCGTGATATTCAATAAATCTAAATAATTCTTTGTTATGTGCCACAAGTTAAAATTCAAAATAATACTAGAATTACAAAAGGTAACACAAAGGATCAGTTTAATGTTTAGACCATTTCGCACTATATCAGATTGGGGTCAGTTGCACTTGAAACATCAAATCCAGGAGGTATAAAAATAACATCATCCCATTTTGATGTAGAATTTTCCTGCAAAATTATTTTATTGTTAGTTGCAATTTTCAAAGTAAGTTCCTTACATATAAAAACTCCCTTGTATTTCATAATCAGCAAGTAACGTGACACTCACCTTCATTTCCTTTATTACATCCTCTAGAGAAGCAACCTGAAAAATAGATCATGAGTAAAGTGTATTGGACCGAACAAAACAAACAGGTCATGTTTTAAGGGGGCCTATTGAATCTGTACCTCGATGTCCCCTTGTCCGGAAGACAATTTTATTCTATTCAGCTGACCAGACGCCTTTTCAATTGAATTTTCTAAATCCTCCTGTAAGAAATTCAAAATGCGACGACCGTAAAAATTTGGCTTCGTTTATAACTACCTAAACTCAGGTAACTCAATGCAGGCACATTAACTACACCTTTCTGAAGAAGAGTGGACGATATCTCTTGGTCTGGTTCTTCAATATCAAACTTCTGGACTGTAAC
Organism: Vicia villosa; assembly: GCF_029867415.1. Classification (NCBI taxonomy): domain Eukaryota; kingdom Viridiplantae; phylum Streptophyta; class Magnoliopsida; order Fabales; family Fabaceae; genus Vicia; species Vicia villosa. The sequence goes on from NC_081184.1 coordinate 158,214,671, forward strand.
AAACCAATATAGAATTCAAAACACTAGTTCATGGATTCCAGCAAGAAAATAATTGAAGTGCAATCACAAATTACGGTCTCTAATATATTGGCAATACATTTGAACAAAACCAGTTCATAGTGTATCGTTAAAGAGTACCAGACATTAATTTTCTTCATACCACAAATGTCATAAATCCATTAAACATATAGTACATTTCAGATCCAAAACCTTCAAACATCTAAAGGAAAAGGAGTTTTTTAGGTCACCCTAGGTCTGTATGCAACTCATGCATGTCAAATCAATTGCTACAGTTTTGGTACATATCATTATAAGTGAAAGCAAAGAAGCAGGACTAAAATAGAAGAATTGCCTACTCTTGGTTAGTATTTGGTGTCAGGCATTTGCAGTTTTAAAGTCACTGATAGAAGAAATGAACCATGGTTTATGAATTTGTGTACGAGAGAGGCTGAGGGTGCATGGCGGCAGGAATTTCTGGCTAGCAATGAATTAAAATTAATTTTCAATGGTCTATATTTTGAGCTTCATGGATAAAACACTAGAAAAAATGAAAATTTTCTATTAAAGAGAGATTTGAGTACTTGCTTCAGTCATTAGCATGCAAGAAAAATTCATGCAAACATAAATGATGTCAAATGGAGTCAAGTCAACACAGGATTTCTTGTAACTTTATAACTTTTAAAGTTACAGTAAAAAAGACAGATAAACTTAAGAAATAAAACCAACATTACATCAGTCAAATTGGACTAGGATCTCTTAAGCAAGGTAAAAAATTCAAGTCTTATGGATGGGGAAAAAATGGTTACCAAAAAAATAGGCTTCAGAAAAAAAAGTTTTCATAAATTTATATTCTAAAAATATTTCAACAAAAATCTTGTTTTATTGATGACCAAGCCTTATGTGTCACTAAGAGGAACACCGCTTTGCTCTTTAGGAGGGGGTGCTAATAATATGTTTCTTGAGGGCAGATTAAGCTACTTTATGAGCCACTTGTAACTTTCACACTTATCCTCAGCCAGGGAAGGATGGTTGCAACCCCGGCTTTGAATGAGGATATCCTCTCCTAGCTACATAGAGATATAAATCTGTTGGAAATAGAAAAAATACATTGTATGTTTTCCATTAAAAAGAGCATTTAAGTTTTAGGTTCATGTATATTTAGATTCATGCATTTAGGAAGTTGGACTATTATTTATTTCTCCTTGTAAACATAATATGTAATTAATTATATAGTGTATAAATATTATGGATGCTGAGTGCTTTACAGCACATTCAGAACACTCTGATTTCTATTTTTCACATGGTATCAGAGCTCCTAATCTAGGGGACTCTACTTCCGCTAATATCAGTATTTAGAAATCTGACCGGGCATTTTTATGCTGTCAGAACCCTTAAATCTTGACTGGGCAACACGTGCTGTCAAGTTTTTTCAATTAAACGCTATCTATACTTTTCCGGCAGCCGTCCATACTGTTTCATACAGTTTTCTGCAGCCGTTGGTACAACTCTGCACATTTTTCAGCCGCTGTTTACACCGTTCCAGCCGCTGTCTACACCGTTTCAGCCGTTGTCTGCACAGTTCCAGCAACTGTCTGCAAGTTCCAGCCACTGTTTGCAAGTTCCAGCCACTGTTTGCAAGTTCCAGCCACTGTTTGCAAGTTCTAGCCGCTGTCTGCACTGTTCCAGCCACTGTCCCTGCATTTTCTGGTATGGAAAAATCATCAAGTAATTGTAGTGTGGCGTATTCTAGTAAAGCTTCCACTCTCATTTGGATTTCATGTCTCAGAAACACCTTCTCATTTATTTTGGATATTAGATTCAGGAGCTACAGACCACATGACACCCTCTTCAAAACAGTTCTCCACATATTCCCCTTGTCCCAGTAATAAAAAAATTTCTACTGCTGATGGTACTCTTGTAACTGTAGCTGGCTGTGGAGATATTCAAATAAATCATTCTATAACCTTAAAAAGGGTTCTCCATGTTCCGAAGCTATCCATGAACCTTGTCTCCATACAAAAACTTACAAATGATTTATCCTGTAGTGTGACTTTTTTTAATGATTGTTGTATATTTCAGGATAAGGACTCGGGAAAGACGATTGGACGTGCTAGAGAAAGGAATGGCCTTTACTATCTTGAAGAACCAGGTCACTGTACAAATGTCCACTTGTCTCACTCATTTATGTCAGAGTCAATACTCTCCAAAAAGGAAAAAATCTTTCTTTTTCATTGTCGATTAGGTCATCCTTCTTTTGGAGTCATTAAAGTTTTGTTTCCGTCTTTATTCAATAAGGTAGATATTGAAAGTCTTCATTGTGATGTGTGCGAGTTTGCTAAACATAAGCGTCTACCATTTCCATTAAACAACAAAAGAAGCCTTTCCCCTTTCTATCTTATTCATTCAGATGTTTGGGGTCCCTGTACTAATCCAAATGTAACAGGTGCTAGGTGGTTTGTGACTTTTATAGATGATTGTACCCGGGTTACTTGGGTATTTTTACTCCAAAACAAGTCTGACGTCAGTACTGTTTTTCCAAAGTTTTTCTACATGATTAAAAATCAATTTGGAGTAAACATTAAAAGACTTAGGTCTGATAATGGAAAAGAGTACTTCAATCATGTTCTTATTTCTTTCTGTCAAAAAGAGGGAGTTGTCCATGAGTCTTCTTGTGTTAAAACACCACAACAAAATGGAATCGCAGAAAGAAAAAATGGGCATCTATTAGACCAAACCCGAGCATTATTGTTTCATAAAAATGTTCCCAAGTATTTATGGGGGGAGGCCGTTCTCACTAGCACATATCTTATTAATCGATTACCCTCTAGAGTATTAGGGTTCAAGAGTCCTATGGATGTTCTTTCTTTCTTCTATCCAAATTTGTCAACAAGTAGTAATCTCAAACCTCGAATCTTTGGGTGTGTCTCATTTGTCCATGTGCATAGTCAAGACAAGAAAAAACTCGATCCTAGAGCCCTAAGATGTGTTTTTGTCGGTTATTCCTCTACTCAAAAGGGATATAAGTGTTTTCATCCTCCATCTAAAAGATTCTTTGTGTCGCGGGATGTAACCTTCCATGAAGAGGAACCGTACTTCACTCAACCTTATCTTCAGGGGGAGAGTTTTAAGGAAGATAAGCTTGAAAGTCTTGATCTTTCTGGTCTCGAGTCAAATACACTCAATTTGTCTAGTATTAAGTCAAATACATCTGGTCATGACTCAAATACACTCAATCTCTCTGGTCTCGAGTCAAATCCACATAATTCTTCCAGTTTTGAGTCAAATAGACCCGATCTTTCTAGTCTTGAGTTAAACACACTTGTACCAAACCCATCTGAGCCTGAAGAATTAGGGGTTGAGTCAAATCAATCAAATATACCAGTAGTTGAACGTGAACCTGAAGTGGATGTGAGATATGGAAAGAATCTGGTTTACATGAGAAAGTCAAAGGCCGTTCCTGAATCGACACAAGTTCAAGAGCCTGACTCGACTCCTTCAAATGAGGTAATTAATTCTTCTGAATTGCAGGATAAAATTATGACCCAAACAACAAATGATGACCTAGACCTTCCAATTGCTATTAGGAAAGGTACTAGAAAATGCACCAAACAGCCTTTATATCCCCTTTCAAACTATCTTTTCAAAAATTCTCACCTACCCATAGAGCCTTCCTTACAAACCTTAACGCTACTTCCATACCTACTAATGTTTCTGAGGCATTGTCTGATGAAAAATGGAAGCAAGCCATGAATATTGAGATGGACGCATTGAAGAAGAATGGAACGTGGGAGATAGTGACTTTACCAGAAGGAAAGAGGCCAGTTGGATGCAAATGGGTGTACACGGTAAAATATAAGGCTGATGGATCAATCGAAAGATATAAAGCCAGGTTGGTTGCCAAAGGGTTTACACAAACCTATGGAATTGACTACTCAGAAACATTTGCACCGGTTGCGAAGATGAATACAGTGAGAGTAATTTTGTCACTTGCTGCCAATTATGGTTGGAATTTACAACAATTTGATGTGAAGAATGCTTTCCTACATGGGGAACTTGAGGAGGAGATTTATATGCAGGTACCACTGGGGTATGAAAAAAATGTGTCTGACAATACAGTTTGCAGGTTGAAAAAAGCGTTATATGGCCTAAAGCAATCACCTCGAGCATGGTTTGGAAGATTCACTAAGGTTATGACATCCTTGGGGTACAAGCAAAGTCAAGGGGATCACACCTTGTTCATCAAACACTCGCCACAAGGGGGAGTAACAGTTTTGTTAGTATATGTGGATGACATTATAATGACTGGAGATGATTGGAAGGAGCAACAGATCTTGAGTCATTGTTTGGCTAAGGAGTTTGAAATAAAAGCTCTTGGAAAGCTGAAGTACTTCTTGGGAATCGAGGTGGCACATTCCCGAAAAGGCATTTTTATATCACAACAAAAATACATTACAGATTTACTCAAAGAGACAGGAAAAACAGCGTGTAAACCAGCGAGCGTTCCTATGGATCCAAATCTTAAATTGGGTAATACAGAAGAAGATGTTGCAGTAGATAAAGAAATGTATCAACGTCTAGTTGGGAGATTAATTTACTTGTCTCACACTAGACCTGATATTGCATATGCTGTAAGTATGGTTAGTCAGTTCATGCATTGTCCTAAAGAGATCCATTTACAAGCAGTTCATAGAATCCTGCAGTATCTCAAGGGAACTCCAGGAAGAGGAATTTTGTTCAAAAGAAATGGAAATACAACACTTGAGGCCTACACTGATGCAGACTATGCAGGATCAATTGTTGATAGAAGATCCACTACAGGGTATTGCACCTTTCTTGGAGGAAATCTTGTGACTTGGAGGAGTAAGAAGCAAAATGTAGTAGCACGTTCTAGTGCTGAAGCTGAATTTCGAGTCATGGCACAAGGCATTTGTGAATTACTTTGGCTTAAAATTATTTTAGAAGATTTGAAAATCAAATGGGAAGGACCCATGAAGCTCTACTGTGATAATAAGTCAGCTATCAGTATAGCACATAATCCAGTTCAACATGATCGAACTAAGCATATTGAGGTTGATAGACACTTCATTAAGGAGAAGCTTGACAGTGGGCTGATTTGCACCCCATATGTGTCCTCACATGGGCAACTTGCGGATATTCTCATTAAAGGATTGAGTTGCTCAAATTTTGAACGAATTATATCCAAGCTGGGAATGGAGAATACTTATTCACCAGCTTGAGGGGGAGTGTTGGAAATAGAAAAAATACATTGTATGTTTTCCATTAAAAAGAGCATTTAAGTTTTAGGTTCATGTATATTTAGATTCATGCATTTAGGAAGTTGGACTATTATTTATTTCTCCTTGTAAACATAATATGTAATTAATTATATAGTGTATAAATATTATGGATGCTGAGTGCTTTACTCACTCAAGCACATTCAGAACACTCTGATTTCTATTTTTCACAAAATCATATGTACGAGTAACAAAAAGATATGATTCTCTGACAATTAAAACCAACACGATATAACAGAAAGCATATTATGGGAGCTGGAAATCAGTGGGGCTATGACAATTATTGTATTTCACAAAAGCAGGAATTCCCTTGTAAAATTATATTAAATTGATACCAGTGCCAAAATAAAAGACCACAGAGTGTATATCTCTCTCATTTTTTCTGATAAGTTGATTATTTCCCCTGTTTAACTGAAACAAAATTGTTTGCAGAATTTGTGTACACAAGAAAAAAATACACATACTACTTAGAGAACTTCACAAATGACCAGTAAGCATCATCCGTTTACTAATTCTTCTCAAACGAAGATCAAGCCAACCCCACAAGTTTTAAAACTAATGAATTTTCATAATTACAATCATGTGCTTTTAAGATAAAAGATCATTTTTCTTCTCCTTTTTCTAAAACAATTCCTTTTGATTTATCTATATGCATGTCCTTAATCTTTAACTCAATTTTGCATGATTTTGCTTCTACCTAAAAATAGATAAGCAATATAGAAGCTCTTGATTCCCTGTCGCAAAAAACCGGACAGGGCTGTCATTATTGAGACAAAAACCAGAACCCCAAATAAATCAGTAATTTATTCTGTCTTTTTTCCCACATTAATATTTTTTATAGTATTATTAACATGTTGCGTACATTTGTGGAACCCCCTATAATTAGATTATTTGCAACACAGGAACTAAGACACAAATGATATATCCAGAGTTAAATATATGAGAGAAGAACCTGGAAAACTGGAACACCAAAAAAGTCACCGGAAGGAATACCAGATTTTTCCCTCTCCTGCAGAACACAAGCACAGGCAAACATTAGTGTATAGCTCTAATGACAAGCAACAATCAAAGTGATACAGGCAAATTTTAAGTATGCATGACCAATTTTCAAACATCACACCAAACTGCTGCAAATAGAATCACTAGAGTACCATAGTAATCAAGCTCAACTTTGGGTATTAGAGAGAACAATTCTAAAGTCTCGGTGAATTTCTTGCTAAGAAGTGTTCTATCCACAAACTAAGGTTCTCCCAAAAAAATATTTACCATCATGAATTACGCAAAAACTATAAAGTATTAACAAGAAACTAGTTCAAAGAGAAACTTCTTTTACCCTCTTCCACCATAAGATGGCATCACAATCAATCAAAATTCCAAGAATATCATTGGACTATAAAACATTTCAGTTAATAAAAGCGTGATTTAATAGTACTTACTTTCAAGGTTTTGGATTACAGGACATGCATTGCTAGTGTAAATTACTTTTACTCATTGACGTCCAACTAAAAACCCGTATTTTGCAGTTACTTTTAAAATGTGGTAATAAAGTAGACATATGCGACAATACGATGAGTTGTTGAATATCCGTGTAAAATTAATTTACACTAGCAATTTGCATTCCACATTGTTTCAACCACACAAAATTAGAAGGTAAAATGAATGAATTACACAAAGGAAACCTAGTAATCCCAAAGACTGAAATGAAATGAGAAGCATACTCACTTGCAACGCATTCTTGATTTGAGAGAATTCCGGTATCAATCTAAATGCAACACCATTTACTTTGAGTTGAAATACCTAAAAAAACGTGACAAACAAGTTTCAAACAAGTTTCAAACATCAAAATTAACTAAATAAATATACAAATAATTGTAATTGAAAGAGAAAAGGAAAGTGTATGAACGAACCTTGTTGAGAGCAACGGGAACGACTTTGGAACCCTGAGGCATGAGAGGGTCAATAGCAGTTACTTGGTGAAGCAACGCTTCAGCGTCTTCTTTATTGAAGCAAAAGAGACCCAAATTTCTACCGGTGGAAGCGCCCGACACTAACATGAACTCATCCGCGGCGTTGCTGAGAGCGTAAACGGGAACGCCTTCCAGACGCTGCTCGATTGTCTCCGCCGCCAATGGCCGGATACTGTTGGGGGTTATGCGGGCCCACGGAGGAGATTTTGGGAAACGGTTTAGGTTGGTGGTTAGGTTTTGAACCAGGCCGTTGCATCGGGTTTGGAATTCCGATAGGGCTTTCTGGAAATTGTCGAAGTTCATTTTGCTATGTGGTTGATTGCGGTTAGTTTGGGGTAGTTGCAGAGAAATAGGGGATATCGAAAGTGTGTAAGAGGGTTTAATTTGAATGGATTGATCTCAAGTTGACGGTTGAGATCGTTTACGGTATGAACTGGGTACTGCAACTTGCAACGGATCACGGTCTCTGTAAATATAGAAAATATACCCTGCAATTTTCCCGTGAAATAAGTGTTTTAATTGATTAGATACGAATAAATTAATTATAAGTTATAGAATTTAATTGAAAAGATCTTTTATAAATTAAAAAATTAAATATTCATGATGTAATAATGGTGTGAAATTTTTTACATTGACAATATATATCAATTAAACTCTAAAAAATATGTAAAACGCCATAAAAATGTTCTTACATATGAAAATAGATAGAAATTAATCAATAGTTAGTGGAGGTTCTTTCTTTGAAATCTTCAATGAAAGATGACTCATTTACTTATTAGATTCGGGGGATTGAATTTATACTCTGCAGTAGAAATTAATCAATAGTTAGTGGAGGTTCTTTCTTTGAAATCTTCAATGAAAGATGACTCATTTACTTATTAGATTTGGGGGATTGAATTTATACTCTGCAGTAAAGATTTTCTCATATGTGTTTGTGGCTTTTAGTTTAAAGAGATAGTGAGATATGTGGTATAGACTTTGATTTCGATAGCATTTTGGATTGTCTTAATGTTGTGATTCCAGATTTTGACCTTAACAATTTTACTAGAAAGGACACTAAAGCACAATATGTTTTGGCGAGGGCTCTTTTTAGCAAAAAAGTCTAGGACATAAAGGTAAAATTTGAAATGAGCACAAGATATAAATCAATTTTTGGTTGTTTGCAAGGAGTGCATGCTCAAGATTTTCTTCTTGCTATCCTTATTGATGGTCTAGGACAACATATGTCTCAGTAGAGTATCGTACAATCCTTAAATACCGGCTTATGATTCCCTTATTTTCTGTTGATGAGGTTTGTCCGGTTTACCGCAAGGCATGCTTGGATACTTTTGGAAAATACGTCATTCATTGTAAGGAGCTTCCGGAAGTCAAATACTGACATGACTTTGTTATGGATGCCTTATTTGATATATTTAGGCATGTCGAGGTATCTGTGAAGAAAGAGGCACTTGTGAATTTTTTAACTGGCCCACATGAGGGAGACTGACACTTAGGCCAGCGGATGTTCTAGTATACAGGTGGATATGAGGAAACATGCATGTGTAGACTTGATTGGAGTTTCCCCACTGGTGGAACTGAGGACAAGTGGTTTTACTGTAGGGCAGACAACTTTGGTGAAGCATGAAAAAACATGTTCTGACAATCAACATATTTTCATATCATTTGCCTTTGAGACTTTTAGTTTTTTAACACCAGAAACACCTGATCTTTTATAGAGAGTGCAAAGGTTCACACATCAAAATGTTATGTCTCATAAGACAGTGAATGTAGTTTTCAAGAGGATTACTTTTTCTATCCAAAAAGAGGGGTAGTGCCGCAACTTATTACTCGTTTGCCTGCTTTTTCTGTATAATATTAATTATAAGAAAGATATGCATGGGGAATATGTGTGTATTTTAGCATCAAAATGAAAGTTACTACACTGTAAACATATTTTTGAAAGTAGAATTTAATTGAAATGCAGTAAAAATACTGTCAGTTAATTACAACCACTGATTTGTTAGAGAAAATTGACTTTTATTATAATTACATGTAAAGTAACACAAATTGATGGTTGGGATGGATTGCTGGTGTAAAATTTTTTACACTGACTGTGCATAACAATTAATCTCATATAAATAATGTGATCTTGCATGTTTTATAAATAGACAAAGTTCAGTTTTAGAAAAATTTATTCTTACAAAAAAGGCATAATTTGTGTAATTTTTTTGATAAACAAAAGAACTATATTGAAATGAGCACTATGAATACTCAACCCAATACAGAGAGAAATAATAGAAAATAAAACAAGAGTGTCCTAACCCGAGCCAACAATACATATAATTAATATGATTAACAGTCCAATCCTCAAAAGGGAACTCAATAGTACTACGACAACTAATGCTCAACCAGTCCCTCGAAAAAGATTTAATTAGAGAAATAACATTTGTATTGACCAATTGATCTCCTTTGAATAATATCGTGTTCCTAGTAAACCAAATACTCCAAGTTACGATAAACTACAATGTTCGACTAAAGACTTCACACACAAGAAAAAGGGTGAATTGTGTGATTTAGAAAGAAAAAAATAAGTAATTTTGAAAAAAATTGGGAAATAAAATTAAAGTTTAAAAACCTTTTCAAAAAAACTTAGCAGTAGATAATAAAAATAGAAAATAAATTACGGAAATTAAAAGAGTTAAGGGAAAAGAGAAACACCAAGAACTATATAGGTTCGGTTAAAACAAAAGGACCTACTTCTCTCCCAAAGAATTAATCTTGAGAGTTTTCAATAAACGTTGATAGCTTTTAGTAGGAAAGACTTACGAACCCCCTTATACAAGAAAATGATGGTTGACCTCCAACCAAATAATAAAAGACTTCGGAATGTTGCAGTTTGAGCTTTCTCTTCCAAACAGTGAATCAAGGAAAAAGACAGCGCTTTTTTTGGCTTTAGGCAGCGCTTTAAAGCGCTATCTATTCCCCCGCTGCCGTAGGTAAAGGCAGCACTTTTTTTCACCTTGAAAACGCTGCTAAAGGCACCCTTTAGTTAGCACTTTTACCTATAAAACGCTGTTAAAGACCCACTTTAGACAGCGCTTTTATATTAAAAGCGCTGCTAACGGCCCCCTTTAGACAACGCTTTTCTGAAACAATTTTTAAGAAAAAGCCTCTTAAAAGCGCTGCTAAAGGCCACCTTTAGGCAGCGCTGCTAAAGGCCCACTTTAGCCAGCACTTTTTTCTTAAAAGCGCTGTTAAAGGCCCCCTTTAGGCAGCGCTTTTCTGATACAAAGTTTTTAAAGAGCTTTTAGGCAGCGCTTCTCTTTTAAAGCGCTGTCTAATGTCCACGGAATTTTTAGATGCATCTATTTAAAAAAGGCTTGCCCCAGATTTTCACCACATTTTTCACCTGAATATACCATTACAAATTTCACATATAAACAACAAAAAAAACTCTATTTTTCAGAGCTAAGATGCTAAGAATATATATATATATATATATATATATATATATATATATATACGAATAAACTTTGTATTTTTTATATGCTAAGAATATATTAATAAACAACAACAAAATTACATCCAATTGAATGAAAACAATTGCATCATCCAAAACATTGTTATTTTTTACACAAGTCAAAAGGATGCTAAATATCTACTTTTTCTTCTTGCCAGCTAACCTTTTTACCCTTCAATATCCTGCAATTGCATCAAACCATTACAATCACAAAACAAAATAACAGAAAACCAAAAACAAAATAATATAAAGGTGAAAAAATTCTACATTAGTGTACATAAAACCATTCTACATTTGCCACGAATGTATTTCAAACGGCCTACATATCACTAAATAATCTATGTATATAAATCAAATATTGCAACATGCACTTGGCTATGCTCAAAATTCTCATCAATTATAGTAAGATTTCAATATACCTATACAACTTTCAACTCAATCATGAATTGACACCATTCCTCCTTAAGTTCATCCAACTTAGATTTTGAGTAAGTAGCACACTTGAAGTCATCAAAGTACTACAAAATAATATAACATGGTATGTTTAAGTTAAAACTATTTAATTATATGAGAAATATGTGTTAAATATTAAAATAAACTGCAACATATAAACTGCAACATATAAAAACCGCAATCTACTTCATTACGCTGCCCAGGACACTACACATGGAAAGAAAATATGGATAAGGCCTAAGTTTTATCGCGTATCATCACTATTTATATAATAAAAAATGTGATAATTAATTAATATACCTCCACTCGAATCCATGTGATGTTGTTGGCTTTACTCTTTGGCTTTACTTCTTCAAGTGCTTCTGCAATCTCTTTGACTCTATCACAATCGTATGTATCTGTGTCATTGTCGTCTGGAGCATAGGTCGTCGTATTACTTTTCTCCCCCGGTTCAACATTCTCGTTAATTTTCTCACCATGATATATCCAACACTTATAACTTCGATCAATCCCATGCGTCAGTAAATGCGATTTCAATCCATCAGCGTCAACCCGACCCCCATAACAACAACCCAAACAAGGACATTTCATTCGACCGGCGTCTTTGACGTGTTCAACAGCAAATTTAACAAATTCCAATACCCCATTCTCGTACTCTTTTGACAATCGATCGGCATTCATCCATTTTTTATCCATGGAATTATCACTAATTAAGGTAAACAAAAACACTATAATTATTCACGCAACTATTTCAAAATAAGCTAAACAAAAAACGCTAATTAGTCACGCAACTATAGCAAAAGAATAACTAATTATCTGTAGAGAAAGTCAGCAACTTCTGGAAACACACACTGTAAGATTCTTGGAAACGAATCGAACTTCACTCTTCACAAGTAACCCCTAGCAAAGATATTCCTGAAAATATAAAATAAAAAAGTTAATTGAAGAGAAAAAGAAGGAGAATTGAATTTATATTAAAACTAACTATATTTTTAAACTAGTTATAGAATTAGATTTATATTAAAATTGATTTTAAAACAATACAGTTTATGAACATTACTAAGATGCTAAATAAACATTATACAGTTTATGAACATTACTAAGATGCTAAATAAACATTAAATGAACACCTTTTCATTTATTCATCGTCTGTCAACTATTTCACAAAATCAATTTAATTACGTTCTAATCATCAATTACATCAATACAGTCCCCAAAAGTAATCAATATATGTGGGGTTTGTGGCTTTGAGAACAAGGTAAAAGAAAAATATGGAAAGTTTAATATAAGCAGTGATGGTGGTTAATGGTACATACAAAATGCTATATTCTGTTTCACTCACAGACTATCAGCCTTCCTCCCCACATTATTACATTAATATTAGAGTATGAAAATAGTTAAACAGTAGCGATTACAAATGCACAGCAAAGGCAACCCATTTATATTCAAAATGTTAAATGAATATGAATTTGTGTTAGTAAAAATTCCTGATTGCCAATATTCATTTTCTGGAAGGAAAGATTAAAATAGTTTAATTTAAAATGCATGGAGCTAAGAATTAATCACCTAATGCCCAACAAAAGCTACACAGAGGCTAATTGTGGTGTAGAAATTCCCTAAAAATCATTAAGTAACCAACTACCTAATCATCAAAGTGAGCTATTTAAAAATTAGAACCTTTCACTAAGCTGATATTCACGCTACCGATAGCATCTGCGGCATTATTCCATTTGCTGTCACACTAATTCTTAAACTAAAGATATACTCTAACACCATAGCCATTAGAAAATAAAATTAGATACTATTAATTTAATTTGACACCATAAAGATATATTTTGACACCACAGACATTTATATATTTCTTAATATAATTTATTGAATAAGGACAAAGACAATAACATGAGAGAAGCTTCAATTACCCACTTTGCTGAGAGAATAATGATTCATTCAAGGTAGTAGTTCATTGTTATGTTAGGCTAACAACACATAAACAAACTCCTCCTCAATAGTATGATATGCGTAACAAAAATCACCACGAGAGATTGAGAAAATAGAGCACCTTAAATACTAAATGCGATTGATTCAATTCAACAGTAGAACATTTACATAGAAATTCATTTAATTTGGGATTCAAGTAAATTCCCACTACCCTAAATACCAATATATTCATGACATGCTTCCAAAGTTCCAATACATCATGATGCCACAACCAGCAAGCAAACACATTATTTTCGCTGTATATACATTTCCCATGCTCAACGGTTATCTACTCTAACCTCTATCAATTCTTATTATATATACTAATCAGTAATTATTACATTCTCATTCTTCACACACCAACTTAGATACCAAAATAGTTTCTTCTTCTGCTTTGTTTCTCGGTCTTATGTTTCTGTTGACACCATTGTTGCTCATTTCATTCTCATCTCAAGCACTAGAGTTTCATGTTGGGGGTAAAGATGGTTGGGATCTCAAACCTTTTGATTACTACAATAGTTGGGCCCAGAGAAACAGGTTTCAAGTCAATGACACTCTCAGTAAGTCCAATTCATTATTTCTCAACCTTGTAATCATAATGTTTTTATATTAATGTTTTTATTTCGACTATATTGTAGATTTCAAGTACAATAAAAAAAGTGATTCAGTTCTTGTGGTGAAGAAGGAAGACTATGATTCCTGCAACATCAACCATCCAAAACAAAAGATGGACGACGGAGATTCGAGATTCAAGCTCGGTGATTCGGGTCCGTATTTTTTCATCACTGGCAATATTGATCATTGTAAACAAGGGCAAAAGATTATTGTTTTAGTCATGGCAGTTAGACACCGTAACCCTCCTCCTACCGTGGTTGCAGCCCCGTCTCCCGTAAGTGGCTTGTCGCCACCTCTGATTCACAAGTCCGCTTTGGATGCTCCGGCACCGTCTCCGTCGAAAGCAAGTTCGGTGGGTTTTGGTGTTGTGGTTTGGGTTGGTTTGATATACAATTCTACTGCTGCGACTGACAAAACAGTCTCTACTATTGAAAAAGACACCACCAGTTTCATCTGTAGTGATGTCGTCCAAAAGTTTTACCGCAAACAGTAAACTTTGTACTGCTGATGGTTCTATAGTTGCTAAGAAGGTTGACACACCGACTTCAATAACTTCATCTATTGCTACTGATCCTACTATTAAGCCAAGTATGTGTGAAGTTAAATCATCGACACTCACTATTTTAGGTTCGGGAATAATTTTGTTCCTTCAACAGAGCTAACAGGTGCTGATGCTCAATCAAAAGAGTCCATTAATACATATAAGCGCTTATCGAATAAGTGCTTATGTTTAAGCTATTCTTATTAGAAACAGAGGAACATAGCAAAGAATAAGAAAAATAAATAGCAAAGAATGAGTAAATTTGACATTGATTACCTTAATGGCTATAAAATCAGTACAAGTTGCTTGATTTCAGATTCAGTTTCTATTTCTTTGTTTGGACAAAGAAGAACGGCGCGGCGAATGATATCAACACCCTAGAAGTAGAACGAGGAATGACGACTGGGAATGGTAGAAGAAGAACGAGCATCGATTTTGGATTTTATTGTTTTCAGTTTGAGAAGAAGAAGAACGAGAATCGATTTGGGATTTTAGGGTTTTCAATTTGAGAGGAAGAAGAACGAGAATTGATTTGGGATTTAGGGTTTTCACGTTTGAGAACAAGAACGAATAACAAAGAAACCTGTTCGTAGGCGCTTTCTCATTATTTTAGAAATTTTGAAGTTTTTAATTACCTAAGGCAGAGATGGCTTATGTATTAACTTTAGGCAGCGCTTTGGTCTTTAGCAGCGCTTTTCAAAAGCGCTGTCCAACGTGAGACTTTAGCAGCGCTTCTACTAAAGTTTTAATTTTTTAATTTTTTTTTAACTTATAGCTACGCTTTGGAAAAAAAGAGCTGCCTATGCAAACGGCCTATAGCAGCGCTTTTATGAAGCGCTGTCTAAAGTAAGTCTTTGGCAGCGCTTATGCTCAAGTTTTAATTTATTATTTTTCTAAAAACCTATAGCAGCGCTTTTTTTAAAAGCGCTGTCTATGTAGTGCTGTCTAAAGTCAGTTTTGTAGTTGTGACGACAACTAATGCTCAACCAGTCCCTCGAAAAAGATTTAATTAGAGAAATAACATTTGTATTGACCAATTGATCTCCTTTGAATAATATCGTGTTCCTAGTAAACCAAATACTCCAAGTTACGATAAACTACAATGTTCGACTAAAGACTTCACACACAAGAAAAAGGGTGAATTGTGTGATTTAGAAAGAAAAAAATAAGTAATTTTGAAAAAAATTGGGAAATAAAATTAAAGTTTAAAAACTTTTTCAAAAAAACTTAGCAGTAGATAATAAAAATAGAAAATAAATTACGGAAATTAAAAGAGTTAAGGGAAAGAGAAACACCAAGAACTATATAGGTTCGGTTAAAACAAAAGGACCTACTTCTCTCCCCAAGAATTAATCTTGAGAGTTTTCAATAAACGTTGATAGCTTTTAGTAGGAAAGACTTACGAACCCCCTTATACAAGAAAATGATGGGTGACCTCCAACCAAATAATAAAAGACTTCGGAATGTTGCAGTTTGAGCTTTCTCTTCCAAACAGTGAATCAAGGAGGTTATTTCTTTCTCCACAAACAAGGATCTTGGAATGGTTAGTCTTCAAGTTTCCAAACCTTGCAAGTATTTACACGGGCTGAGCTCACAAACCTTAAACCTTGGTTTAACATAGGATAACCAATAACCCGTCAAATTTTAATACCAAACTAAAATTGAACCTAAACATGAACTGAATCACACAATCCCAAATCAATTCTTTTAACGGGTTTAGCTGTGAGGCCAAATAAATCCTTAAATGAATAATATTCAACCAAGGTGTATACAAAAGATTCCTTTGGTGAATTTATAATTCTACCCTTTTTAGAATTACAATTATATCCTCACTCACTAAATAAATTTTCTCACAAAAGCACTTAGGCTAAAATATAAGTGAGATAATGTGAAATAAAACTTTAGAGAGAGAGAGAGAGAGAGAGAGAGAGTAAGTGAGATAGGTGTGTCAAAACATGTTTCAGGATCATATGAAATAAGAAAAAGGCCTCTGTTTATAGGCTAGAGGTTATCTCAAAAAAGAATTTCAAATAAATACTTTTTATGATCATCTAATCAATTGGAACATCTTTACAACCAAATAGAAGTTTGAAATATAATCGGTTGTAAATTTAAAAAGAAATGAAAACATATCTAGCCGTTGCACATTATTAAGGTGTTGTCCTAATCGCTTGAGACTCAATTTTGAGCAGCTCTAACGATTTGTCAAATGTTCCAACCAATTAGAAAAATCAAAAATTCCGCCTATAACTATTTTAATAGCTCCCAATTCATCTAGCACAACTTAAAGATATTTTTGAAGATACTTTATTTGGTAAAAACATTTGAAAAATATTTTTATGTGTGTGAGAGCTTTAGTCATGTGCTTCTATGATAAAACCATTATATTTTACACTTTGTTCACTCACTATTAAATTTGGAGGAACCATAGTACTTCAAGAATTTGCCAGATGCTTTCTCTTTTGTGGACACTTGCTTGAGTAGCTTGAGAAGTGGCTTTGGATTAATTCCATTTGATTTCCATCACCGGATAATCAACTCCATCAAACCTTAATGATTAGGTTTGTATCTTTATCTGCTTAACCGTTCATGTTCAACTTATCGTAAGACATTAATTGTCATCATCAAAAATTGATGTCCTTGTTAAAATAATATCACCTGCAAAACAATATTCCACACATAAAAGTCTCAGGTGTCGCTTCTTGATCTTTCCTAGTAAAAGAGAATCAAAGAAAACAAAGGTATTAAACCCGAATGTAGCACAGGAAACACCAAAATTTATATCCAATTCAATGAACCTGACCAAATTTGAGACGAAACTCTACAGTGAAGGAAAAGGTGAGCATTTGATTTTTCATCATCAAAGCAAAGAGGGCACACTATGTTATGAGAACCATTAATTATGAAAAATTCTTTGGCCACCTCCCAACCTTCTAGTCCACCTCCCAACCTTCTAGTCCACCTCTGGTGAAAAACCCAGACTACCCCTGACTTCGGAAATGCATTTCCGAAATGCAAGAAAAAGGTGTTTTCGGAGATGCATCTCCAAAAGTGCCTTTTTTTTTTAAATAATTGTCTTATTTCGGAAGTTCATTTCCGAAAACACCATTTCGGAAATGAACTTCCGAAATAATGCGCGTTTTGCAGATTAAGCAAAACACTCCCCCTCCCTCATTCATTTACCCTAATTCAGCATCAAACACAACCAAAGGAGAAATTTTGTGCAAACACACTTCCAAGGCTGCATCAAAGCTCCAATCACATTGCTATACTACATTCAAAAGCCATCAAATCACTCAATTTGTAAGTTTTGAATTTGTTAGACCCATTATTCAAATGCATGTTATTTAGATTTTCAATTGCATAAATGATATATGGGTAGGTTGTTAGTAGTATTTAGGTTGTTTAGAAGCATTTTGAGTTGTTTTTAAGTCTGGTTTTGGGGTCTGCCAAGGAAGTTGCAGAAAACTTCATCGCAGGGGTGTTTCGGAAGTTCATTTCCGAAAACACCTCCATCCCAGTTTCGGAAATGAACTTCCGAATTGTATCAGAAGTTCAATTTTTTTAGTTTTTTCTTTTGTGTGGCATATTAATTGATTTCAATTGTTTACAGGAACATGTCAGGCAACCGACCAGCACGCATCAGACAGGGTAGGGAG
Organism: Vicia villosa; assembly: GCF_029867415.1. NCBI lineage: Eukaryota > Viridiplantae > Streptophyta > Magnoliopsida > Fabales > Fabaceae > Vicia > Vicia villosa. Next base: position 158,232,676 of record NC_081184.1, read on the forward strand.
ACCCAGACTGCGTCGGCTAGACGCGAGCGGGCGGCGGCGTAGCTGGCGTCGACACAGGGACGGGGGCAGGGCCGGGGACGACGTGTGCGAGTTCCCGTGGGCGAGGGAGAGGGTACATCTGCTTTAGGATTTAGGAGTCGGCTAGCTCGGGTATCTTCTTCCCGCCAGCGAGAGGAGGAGGAGGAGGAGGATGAGGAGGAGGTGGCGGCAGTGCCCTACCACGAGCCGGAGGGGGTACCGGATGTTGACCCTCCAGCCGGGGAGGAGGATGAGCAGGAGGACAGCTATCCGGGAGGGCCCTTTGACACTTCCGTGCTGATTAACTACCACGATCACGTCGCTCGGCGTATCTGAGAGAGAGAGGTATTTTTTATAATTTAACCGTTTATTTGTCACCATTTTTTATAATTTAACCGTTTATTTTTCGCTTATTTAATATATGTCGCTTATTTGTTTTTTTTGTAACAGGAGAGAGAAAGCCGTTGAAAATGGTGAACCACGCCCGGAAGATTTTCAGTCTGTTTAAACCAGCAGCTGAGTGGTTTAACGACCATGTGCGAGGTTCAGGGCTTAGCGGGCTCTGCATAACGGGGTACACCACTATCAGCACCGGCATGCAGGGGGCATTTGTGGAGCGCTGGCATAAGGAGACGTCCTCTTTCCACTTGCCGGTTGGGGAGATGACGATCACCTTGCATGACGTGCAGTGTCTTCTCCACCGGCCGATTAGGGGGCCGCTGTTGCACCACTCCCGGATCCAGAGGGTCGAGGCCATTGAGTGGATGACGCTCTATTTGGGCATGGAGCACGAGGTTGCTCACTTTGAGTGAGTCACGACATCTGGGCCTCATGTCCGGTTCACCACACTGAGCTGCTATTTAGAGCACCACCTGGACGCGGCGGCCGAGGCTGAGGAGGCAGGTGACGAGCTATTCACACACTATCACCGCGGCTGCGCTCTCCGGTGTTGGTACATGCATGTGGTAGGCGCTGCATGCTTTGTGGACAAGAGTGCAAGGTACGTCGACGTGACCTACCTACGCTACTTCATGGACCTGGATACCGTTCACCAGTGGAACTGGGGGGCAGCTACTCTGGCATACCTCTACTAGAAGCTGAATGAGGCCTCCAACTGGAGGACGAGGCAGTTGGTCGGATCCTGCACACTACTTACGGTACGTTTTATTTTAATACATTATCGTATTTATTTATTTATTTATGTTTCGTATTTATTTTTAATACATTATCGTGTTTCTGTTTCAGAGCTGGATCATCTCCTACTTCTCCCGCATCCACGGCTTTCACATCGATCCTGCGTACGTGGACGCCATGCCCAGGGCCGCCAGATATGTTCTCCAGAGGGGGAACGATGCGATGGGACCATACCGTGGATACCTGGACCGCACGATGCACGACGACGTCACCTGGAGGCCGTTCAGCGACTACGCTCAGATTGTCCCCTTTGACGGCATTGCTCTATATTCAGGATGGCTGGCATGCGGGACTACCATCATGGTCCGGTATCTCTCTGAGCGGTGCATGCGTCAGTTCGGATTCGTGCAGCGGATACCCAGGTCACCCTTTGAGGCTGCTCCCGACACAGTGACCCGAGTGCAGCTCACTGCCATATGGGAGGACTGGCAGCATCATGTGGTACCGTAGGAGTACCATCTCACCCGGGTCACATAGGACTGGCACAGTGAGGAGGGATACGTCACATGGTTCTATCGGGTGTCACATCCTCTTCTGAGACCCGACGTTCCCGGCGCTCCTAGGCCAGCACACGAGGAGATCCTGGAGAACCAGCAGGCCGAGGATGACCACGCCATTGATCTCATGCCGATCTGCCAGCGGATAGAGATGCTTGGGCGGGACGCGTTGGATCGAGGTGTCGTTCAGAAGGGCGGTCCAGAGGCAGTCGCCGTGATGGAGATGATCGTCACTGATGCGGGCCGTGCGGCGACATACAGGCGGCAGAGGAGGTCCCAGGGAGAGAGGGTTAGGCACACCCAGTAGTGGTCGGGTTTATTTATTTTTTGTTTTCGGATTGTATCTTTCGCACAGTATTATTATTATTTTCGGCTTGTATATATTATTTGGATTTGATTTATCATATTAGTATTTTCAGTTTATCTGTTGCTTATTTTATTTGGCGTTTGCGTTTAATTAAAAATGCGAGACTGTTAAGAAAAAACATAAAAAAAACACAGTTTCTGCATAATTCGGAAGTTCATTTCCGAAACCCCCCAAAATCTGAATAAATGTGTTTTCGGAAGTACATCTCCGAACACACCCCCCATGAGGTATTTTCGGAAGTTCATCTCCGAAGACACCCCCCATGAGGTGTTTTCGGAGATGCACTTCCGAATTGTGAATTTTTTTAAAAAAAATCAATGCTTCGGAAGTTCATTTCCGAAGCAGGGGTATTTTGGGTTTTTCGCTGGGGGTGACCCCCATAGGGAGGTGGCTAAAGAAAAAACCTTAATTATTCCTCTCTTACATAATTGAAGTCTTGTTGGAAGTCGATCAGGAAGAAGCCTCCAAGCGAAGAAACATATATTTGAAGGAACTAGGGCCTTCCAATCTTTGAAAAGACATGTGGAGAAATAGAATATTTGGTTGAATCTATCAAAAATAAATAAAGAAGCCTAGAATTTGCCGCCTAAACTGAGAAACCTTTAGAGTCCCGCCACCAATTATAGTTGTATGGTAACTCCAGAAACGGGTGCAGATCTTCCAAAATGTAGAGTAAAGCTTCTAATCCACAGACAAAGTCGATTGTCAATGAATCGGGATAAATATTCAAGTCCTAGTTCCACTTTCCTTTGTTCAAATAGAGAAGGAAAAGTTAGTTTTGAGTTTTGCGTACTAAACCACTTATGATCCCAAAAATTGATAAGCAATTTACTACCTAGCTTACACAAGACACTACTGTCTAACCAGTTACAATCAACCCCCAATATCCCACCATCTCCTTTAAATCCCTCCATCATAAAGACGAACTTGTAGTATCAACAGATTGAGAGGGCGCAATTAAAGCACTTCTAATATCACCATAACGAAAAAGAAAGAATAAAGACCCCTAAAGTTGATTGATTCAAAATGAATTTCCACACTCATTCCCACAAAAGAGCCATATTAAATAATTCAGTGTTCTTGACAACCCTCCATCATATTTGGAGCTACAAATATCTGCCCATGAATCCCAATTGATCTTGAATTTTTTTCCTCTCCTTTCGAAAGAAATACCCTCTGAATATTGGTGATCTCTGACAACATATTGTTTAGCTCTCTATAAGACTAAAAGTAAAACAAAGGAATTGATTTAAGAACCGAATTAATCAACACGAAACGACCACCAAAAGAGACGTGATTTCCTCTCCATAATGAGAGTCTGCTCCTAAGTTATGCTAATATCGATTCCCATATAAATTTTCGACGTGGATTAACACCTACTGGAATCTCGAAGAAGATGAACGGGATGTGAGCAACATGACAAGAGATAAAGTCTGAAGCTGCACCGAAAAAGATATCCTCTAAATTCAACCCTAATAATTTTGCTTTTAGAAATTTTTACCTTCAATCCTAAAATTATTTTGAATCCACGAAGCAATGCTTTGATAGCAAAGATATTGTCCCAATTTGAATCCGCTAAAATCATCATATCATCCTCAAGATGAAGCAGGCTGAAATGTATAGGTTATCTACAAGTTTGAAAAGATGAAATACCAAGGTGGAAATGGCATTCTTCATAAGAGGCCCGCTAATCCTTCGGCAACATAATATGTGTAATGATTTGTCTTTGACTTGCTTTGACATGTTAGAGAATTTACCTTCTATAATATAATTTTACAACATTAATTCAATTGTCTATTATAATTTGAAGTCAGATTTTCCGTTAACATTATATATCAAATTATGTTAACAAATGAAACAACATATTTTTAATCTTAAAATTGATAGATTACATTTTAATAAAGAATATTTGTTGCATTAGAAAAAAATTTGTTGCATGAATTTAAACGGAAATAGATCGCCTACTGTCCTTTCTCTTCGGTCATTCCTCATGCTCTTATTCTAATGGCTTAGAATTAATAAAAAATAAATAAATCAAAAAGTTTGGTTTGAAAAGAGTAAAATATTTAGATAAATGACTGAGATTGGAGCTGAATGGACAACAACAACACAAATGTGCAGGAGAGGATCCAAATCCAATTTAAACTGAAAATATTTACTAGGGGTGGCAAACGGGCATGCCCGTCCCGTTTAGGTCCGCCCCACAAAAGCCCGCAAAAAATGGGGCGGGGTGGACATATTTGATTGTGCGGGTCGAAAATCTTGCCCTGCCCCGCAAAAAAGTGAGGGCGGGGCGGGGAAAGCTCGCGGGCATTCAACCTTTTAGGCCTAAAAATTGTAAAATTGTATGAAAAAGCTAATATTCGCAAAATCCCGCAAAAAAAAAACAGGGCGAGACGGAACGGGCACATTAAAGGGAGCGGGCCTAAAATTTTGCCCCACCCCGCATAAAAGTACGTGCAAAACGGGCTTTTCCCGCGAGACGGACCCGTTTTGCCACCCCTAATTTTACCTAGTATATGTTTTAAAACACTTACTTAAGACAAGATTTGTAGTAATGATCAAATTTATTTTCTACTTGTCATGAATCAATATTATAAATCGTATTTTCTCTTGACTAAGGACGGAGCTATTAAGAGTATATTGGAGGGCATATTTTAAATCGTATTTTCTCTTGACTAAGGACGGAGCTATTAAGAGTATATTGGGGGCATATGCTCCCATTTAATAAATTTGTCTAACTCTAAATAAATAACTAATTTAAACTTTTTGTATTAAAAAATTGCTTATTGCTCCTACTAAAATAATATCAAATAGTTTTATTTATAAAAAATTTAAATATACACTGGTGTAAGTGATGATTGTATAATAATTATTTGATTATGTATATTATAGAAATATATTTGATAGTGTTAAAATATAAATATATAGTTTTAAAATTAAAATAACATAAAAAAAATTATAATTTTAAATTTTTTCATCCTCTTAATTTTTTTAGTAGGCATAAATAGTATGTTGGTCTCTGTAAGTTAATGTGTTTTTGTTTTTAGTCCCTAATCTGAATTTTTTTTTTAAATAGTTCCTGAATGTTAAATATTTTTTTGTTTAAGTCCTTCAAGATAAAATCCACAGGAAACCTACAGATTTTCCCGCGAATTTTGAATTTAAGGACAAAAATAAATAAATAAAATTAACATTCATAGACTATTAAAAAAAATATTCAAATTAGAGACTAAAAACAAAAACGCGCTAACTTACAGGGTCCAACATACTATTTAAGCCTTTTTAGTATATACTGCCCCAATTAGTAAAAAGTTTTGACTACGTTCCCGTAGACACCACCACATAAAGTTGTCCATGTCTAAAGATATTTAATGGTAAGTATATTATAAATCCATATAGTCTAAAATTGACTTTGTGAGTTGTTAGTGTCATTGCAAATGAAATAGATATTAGGAATTGTTTCCTAATTGGTTTGAATGGTCATGGTGATTGAGAATGAGACATCGACATATTTGTAATATCGATTATATTTCTGATTTTTATTCCAAAAATGGTTTATATTTTAATGATATGATTAGAAAGTTTAGACATCGACATCTTAAATTTTATTTTAATCTATAGTTATAAAACAAGAGAGGTTTATTCTCTTGAACGCTGATAAGATATAAAGGTTGCAAGTTAAACTTAAGATAAAATCTTGGTGTTAGAATGTTGAGGCATGAGCCTTTGTTAAAAGTTGTATGGCTGTGGAAGTCCCTAGGTAGGAATTATGCTTGAGGGTGCAGTAGGCTTTTAAGTTTTAGGTCGAACCAATATAATATAGATGGTTAATTTGTGTACGTGCAAGTATACACGATCAAATTAATAGCGAGTGATGAGATTTTCTTTTGATCCCACAGAGATTGTATTAAGCATTAATGATTTTCATATAAGAAGAAGTTGTAAAGTAAACATGAGAAAAGGTAATAAAATAATGGTATGTGTCATGTGGTTAAGGAAATGGAAAAACATAGAAGATAATTATGGGTTAACACATGGATAAATAATATGTTGGATAATATCTCATTTAATGAATTCATCTAATGTATGAGTCTGATATAATTTGTCATGACAAATGAGGTCAAAACATGATCTTATAGTGTATTTATACAACATCAATAACATATACACTAAAGTAAGGGGACAAATCTCTAAGGCTCACTTGTAACTTTAATGCATGTCTAGTTTCATTCTGAATGTCCTATAAGATTGTAGCTCTTTATGTCTAAAGTAGCTAATATAGGGAATATCTACATCCTACTATTTTCAGTCACATTTATCATGAGTTCTACTTATTAGTGGATGTCTCACAATAACAAGCTTGTATCTTTTCATAAGGTGGTTAAATAAAGGAATAAACATGTGGCATAAATTATGTTTTCTGTTTATTGTGATTTTTCCACACTCTTTTATGATTCTTCCTCTTTTCTTGCTTCTATGTTGTTACTGTTTTGGCAATTGTGTTGCTATCAAATACTCTCAAAATGGAGAGCTTTTCATCTTGCTCACATGGTGTTTGATAAAAGCTCTCAACCTATTCCCTTCTTCTTTTTTTTATTCTTGATTTTTTTCTTTCTATGCCACTTGATTTATTTTGGTTGTTGTTATTTGTTAATGGAGTTGTTGTTGGTGATGCGAGAAGGTTGATTATGGTGATGGGTGGTTGAAGGAGCGGAATTCTTGAAGGTGATGATTGATGGATGATGTAAGTTGAAAATGAATGAAGAATAAATTTAGAAGTGATAAAATGGTGATAATTGAAGATGATGGGATGAGAGTGGAGGATGAAGATGACGATGAATTGATGGAGGAGTCTATTGAAGGTTGGCGAAGATGACGGTGAAGGATGAATTGGATAGAGTTTGTTGGAGATCAAGTTTTGGAAAATGAAGGTTGAAGATGAAGTTTTGGAAGTGGAGAAGAATGTGCGATGAAGATGAAAATAAAGGAGATGGAGATTGAAGAATGGAGAAGGTGGTGAAGTGTGAAGTTTGTTGGAGATGAAATTGGTGATTGGATGGAAATTGAAGATAATGATTGTTCCTTTTAAGATTGAATTTTATAGCCAAAGGTTTGTTGAGAATTGGTTAGTAGTTAGTTAGTTACGATTGAAAGTTAGTTGTTAGTTAGGAATTAGTTTGAAATGAAATGCAAATATGTAGAAATTTGAATAAAAATGTGATTTTGTGAATATGCAATTTTGGTTGTAAAGATGTGAATTTGTAAAACTTAAGATATGAAGGACTTCTCTATGATTTTTGTGCTGATTAAAATTGCTCTTTTTTTAAATCTTTTTATGCAAGAGAAAAATGACATTATTATTATTATTTTATTATTATTCACTATAAGAATAAATGGTGAATTTAAATGGCAAAAGCAAAAATAAATAAATAAAAACATGGACGAAACGGTAAAAAACAGTATTAGTGTGGTTTTTTTTCTATTATGGATGCGGAAGAAAGAAAACAAAAAATGAGACGATAAACGTAAAAATAAAAACATGGCCTATGTTTGTATACAATAAAAAGAACGGAGCAGGATGGAATGTAGCAGAACGGAGTGGAATAGAATAAATATGTCATTCTATTGTTTGGGTATTTCATGATGGAATAGAGCAATTTTGTCTTTCCGCCTAAATCGGAGTGTATAAGAAATGATGGAAAGTGATGGGAATCAGATGAAATGCATTCTATCTACTACCGCTCAATTCCATATGTTTTTAATCAATCCAAATGATAGAAGACAATCTGATTTCATTCCATTCCGCTCGATTCTATCAATCCAAGCATACTCTTGGTGTTTTAAAACGACGATCTCAAATAACAAGGATGTCAGATTAAAATGCGATGAATTAGACAAACGTGCCGCTTTCACTTGAGCAACAAATAGTTGAATAAACTCACCTGAAATTATGCATTTGTTGATCTGACGCCCGACTAGCATTTGGACAGTCTGTTTCAAAAAATCATCCGGACAAAATTTAGAGTACGACAACTTCAAATGTTGGTATTGTCTTTCTGATTGATGACTTGGTTGCTTGATCCCTACGATCTTCAGTCAAAACCACAAACTAGTTTCTATTACTCTATTTCACTTACACTTTCATTGGCATGGAACATGGTGTCTAGGGTCATGGATCGAGCTTTTAATGTCTCTAGCTAATCCATCTAGTCTCTTAGATTCGATGATGAACTAGTCATTGAGAACCTCTTCAAAAAGGCTTAGGTTAACATGAGTTTTCTATTATGAGCATTGTCTAATGAAGTAGTAAGCTTCTAAAGCTTATTTGTTAACCTAATTTTTTAAAATTTTAATATACTATTGCATTGCAGAAGTACAAATTTGATATGTTGTCCGACTTAATCACTTTATAAATTTGAAGTTCCAATCATTAGTATATAGAAAAACATATTACTAAAAGATTACTATGGATGCGTTTGATTTGCTAAAAAAATAAAGGATTGGATTGAACAATATTTTTTGTACTTTATTTGATGCAGAAACTAATTATGAGGCTGAACTAGGGGTGTTCAAAACCAAACCAACCCAATAGAAAACCGCAAACCAAACCAAACCGAACCGAAACCGCAAAAAACCGCATTTGGTTCGGGTTAGTTTGGGTCATTTTTTAACAAAACCGCACGGTTCGGTTCGGTTTGCGGTTTGTATTTTGTAAACCGAACCAAACCGAATCAAACCGCATTATGTTACAACCTAAATTTTACTTAACTCACATCCAACCCAAACTTAAACCTATTATACATTAGTCTTATGATTACAAACAATTTTCTCATCCTTACACATATAATTTCAGTCTCGATCTTCTCAAATCTCTAATAACATTATCGCACATTCTTTGCCACATACATCTTCCCTCTTCTTCTATAATCTTTTTCACCTTCTTATATTCTTTCTTCTTCTCTAATCTCTCAACACTTTTTTTTTTCTTTTTCACCTTCACTAATCTTTCGTCTCTTTTATTTTTTGTCTTCATAATAATTTTTATATTATTTTATGCTATTATTTTATATTTAATATTCCATTTTTGTCTAATTTAATTTTTATATATTAAATGGAAAATTGTTGTCAAAATATTACGAGTTTTGTTGTTATTTGATAGTGTATGAGTGTCTAAATACAAAATTATGCTGTCATCTATATGTGTATGTATGACTCAATAAAATATTTGTAAAAAACCGAACCAACCGAACCGAACCAAACCGCATTAGTTTGGTTTGGTTTGGTTCGGATTTTTTTAAAAAGCCAACCGAACCAAACCAAACCGCACTATTTTTTCTCTTGCGGTTCGGATGAATTTTTTCGTCAAAACCACCCAAACCGCACCGCGAGCACCCCTAGGCTGAACAAAATATATGGCATGGGACAGGACAAAAGCATAAATTCTTGTCTCTCACTAAACCATGAGAGAACTTTTTGTCCCAAACACAAATTATAAAAAAAAATCATTTTTAATTTATCGCTCTCATTATTTAATATTTTGATTCATAAATATAATATCAATATTTTATATCAATAAAGAATATTATAAAAAAATATTATATTATTTTTATCTAGTGTATAGACATATCAAATAAAATTGAGTAAAAAAATTCTCTCTTCATAATATTTTTCTTCTTCTCATTATTTAATATTTTGATTCATAAATATTAACATTTATATATCGATAAAATATTATAATAAAAATTATATTATTTTAAATGATGCATAAACATATCAATCAAATTAAGGTAAAAAAATCTATCATTTTTTTATTTATTTTTATTTAGTATTTTAATTCATAAATATTTTATTAATCAATAAACAGTATTATAACAAAATTACTCTAGTGCATAAATATCTTAAACAAAATAGAGAAAAAAATGGTTCAATGCATCGACCACCAAACATAATATAATACAAAAAATTATTTTATATTATTCTACATTGTCTAGTACTTTTCTATCTATTACTTTTTATTTTACAAATGAAATGCACCATACAGTAGCAATTTAAATAGTCATTTTAAAAATTTGTTTTAGATATTCATCATTTTATTATAATTTTTTATATTAAAATTTTAAAAAATCACTTAAATATTTCATATAACTTTTTATAAAAGTCATTTTTAAAAAACATCTTTTTTTAAAAATTGTGATTTTAATTATATTTTAAGTTTTGATAAAATATATTTATATTATAGAATACAAACTTAATTTATTTATAACAAAGAATTTAAAAAAAAAAAAACATAAATTTTTTATTTTTTAAAGATAAAACAAACTGCTCAATATTCCAATAAAGTAAAAAAATAATTATTGGCAAGAGAATACTCTAACATTTAAAAATATCAAATAAAAGTCTCTCTCATTTCGAGCACTAACGAGGAAGCAGCAGTGTCGAAAACCCACTCAAAGTGATCTTCATCCTCCTTCTCATTCTTATAGCAATCAAGTATCAATCTGGTCAAGGTAACTTTTTCTTCTTAGTTATTACCTTACAATGCAATGTGGATCAATGACCCATTTTCTGATGTTCACGTTCCAAATATTGCTCACAAAGTGTTCGACGTAATGTCCCTCATACAAAGTGAATCTTTATTAAGAGTCTTTCTGCTATTTGTGATTTATAAAAATCATTTCTGAAAATACAATGAAAGAATCAATTTTTTTTAAAGCCAACACAAACGAGCCGTTAGTTGGAAGAATTTCTTTCAAATTGATTTTTCTGTCACTCTATTCTATCCAATAGAGCTTTGTTTAATACAACATTATTATCTCTTAGTTCCTGCTGGACACTTTCATTTCAATTATATCACTAACACATTAGCGTCTCTAAGTAATTCGTTCTGATTGCTTTCTGGTTTAAAATATGTATGCCATCTGTTACTGTTAGTTCCTTTTTTCTGTTGGTTGCATAACATGAGATAGACACATTGACGTGTAAGTTCTGATTCTGAATATTTCCAGCTTGGACAATTTTCATTATTTGAATCGGTAGTTTGCAGCCCCGGTTTTCTATTTGATATAGTGAAAGGGTTGAACTCGCTTTTTCTTGCTACCAGGTACTGCTGTATTTTTGAAATTTTTGTTTATATTTTTGGAAATTGAGTTTAAATGTTATCCTGAGTTGTAAATCCATGGAACTGAAGTGATAAAAGTTTCCCTAAATTTTTAAAAAAATTTGTGGAATGGTTAAATTATGCACAAACTAACTTATATAGTTGTTAGGTTACAGGGTTTTACCCTGATGTGGCGTAGAGGCAGAGAAGGTTTCGGCCGTCTTCGACGGTTCTCAACAGCGGTGCGACGGCGCTCAGAAGACGAAGGTGACTGGCTCTATGCCTCAGAGTGGTGGGGTTCTAGCAATGACGACGGAAAAACCATTCTGCGATCAACTTCTGCTAAGGGAAATGGCGTCGTTTCAGTCGTCGCACATCCCTCCTCCCGACCCAATAAAATGCATTGGTCAAAAATGGAAAGATGGTTGCAGCAGAGGTGTGAGGAGGTGCATCCTGGATATGGCAATGAAGGGAATCTGAGGGTGCTTGGATATCAATGGCGGGTGCTGCGTTTCAATGATGTTACTCGCCAGAGCACGGCAAAAGTAATGCTAACTTACCGCGAAAACAAGCCGGAACTTGTCTATCTTATGCAACAACCACATTGCTTGGCTGTTCCATACGTGAAGAGTATGGTTTCTGCTGGGTTGAGTGCTTTATCCTCATGTAATTTTGATATTACTAACACATTACAGGGAAAGAAAAATATGCACATTTTATGCATTGGTCAAGGTGGGGGAAGCTTACCATTGTTTTTGGCAAGTAAAATCCAAGGTGCTATTGTCCATGTAGTTGAAATTGATCCACTTGTTATCTCGGCGTCGATACGTGCTATGGGGTTCCCAGCTTTTTCACTCATGACACAATCAGGTCACCGGTCTTTTGCAAAACCCGATATCATTAATGAAGTTATGTGGAAAGGCATCCATGAGAGGATTTGCCTTCATGAAACAGATGCTGAGGAATTTATTACTAATAATACCAATCTATATGATATGATCTTTGTTGATGCTTATGATGGTGATGATGTCTTTCCCCACAAGTTATGGGACCCAGATTCGCCTTTCCTAAAATCTCTTAAAACTCGCCTTCATCCCAACCATGGTACTGCTGTGGTGAACCTGCATTCTGACGTTGATGTACGGAACCATGATGGATCAACTCCATCTGAGTTTGAGCAAGTTTTACCAATGGGAAAGTATGTGTCTCAGGTGTGCAGAGCATACAAGGACGTGCTTTTAGGAACTGGAAGCTCTGGAGAGAAAAGAGGTTCTGGCATTGCTTTTACTGTTGCAGTTCCTTGGACCTGTAATACGTCCCTAGTTGCTTGTAGAGGTTTTGGTAGAGATAATCAATATATTAACCGGGACTTGGTTCTAAACACTCTCATATCCAAATCCCTTGAACTGGAACATGTTATGGACTTGCCATTCTCATGTTTGGAATACATAAAAGAAGGTCTTATTCTTGTTGACTAGTTTGTTGACCAGAATATCTATGTAATATGTTTTTTCTTGAGACATAGTACTAAATTGTGGCAAAAAAATACTTATACAGCTCTTGAGATGCCATTGTTTTTATAGTTGTGTTTTAATCGTTAGTAGCTAAGATTTGAACTTTCAACCTCCTTGTCAAACTCGTTTAATTGTTATTAACTCAAACCACTTGAGCCATACCATTTCAGTATTTTTTTTTTTTTAGTTCAGGTATTAATTTTAATTTAACTGTCTTATAGTTTTGAATTATTAATTTGAAGGAGAAGTTGGGGATAGGTGTTGGTTGCTGTGTTTATGAGGTGTTCAACTGATCGTAACTAGTTTTGTCGGGCTTCTATTATGTAAACTCCATTTTGAGCTTTCGTGGGACTGTTTAAGCTCACTAGGTTACAGTCAAATAGTAGCAGAAACAGAAACAGGTTTGTTTGAATTATGGATAAAAGAAAATTTAAATTTAGGCAAAATATCCTTTTTAGTCTCGTATCTTTAGGGCGAAGTTCATTTTGATCCTTCAGTTTAAAAACGACAATTTAAATCCCTTAACTTTTCAAAACATGTCACCTTAATTCTTCCCGTCCAAATTTCATTAACAACGTGTTAGCCAAGAAAAATCCCTATGACAGCTCGACAAGAAAAAAGGTCGAAACTTTTGCTCAAAATGTGGGTTTGTATATTTTTCGACCGGAAGCAAGGTTTGAGTCGAAATACCAGTGTTCGGCGTTATTGAAGGCTTTCGTCCGGGACTTAGCGAAAATCTCCAAAGGTTTAAAGATGTTCAATTTGACAAATCTAAGGACGTTCGAACAAGGCAAGTTTCCAAATTAGACCTAATCACTATTTTTTATCTTATCTGGAAGCACCAAAGACACGTGGAGATCGATTGAAGACAAGCGCGACATGCAAAGAATGGTGTATCAAATGGAGGATAGTTGAACATTGAAGCCAGTTATTTTACAAATATTATAAATAGGGATTCTAGTAATAGGATTCGGGGTGTGGCAAAAATCATCGTATCGTAAACTTCAATATACACACAAATTACTCATACACTAGTGAGAAACGAGTTTTCTAAAGGAAATATATGTAATTGTCCACCCATTTATATTCATGGAATTAAAGTCTTTTTATATTTTCTAAATTTATTTATGTCTTTTATTCATACCATCAATTCGACTTAGTCGAGTTGTTGTTTCTTTTTATTCTTTCTTTACTTGCATTTTTTACTTAACTTTATATTTTGATTGTACTGGAAATGCATATAAATATATCAGAATTTTTGAAATTTTCGGTAAAAATATCAAGGGTTGTACCAAAAATTTTAAAATTCCCGATAAAAAAAATTTACTTTTCACAAGATTTATGGTAAAAGTGTTAAATTTTTGATATCGCTTTGGAGGTATTGAAATTTGCGTAATATGAGTGGATTTTAAAAAATAGTTAAAAATTTTGAGAGGTTAATATTATAAATTCATTGAATTTGTGGGGTGCAAGATATAATTGGGAGTGGCAGGTTAGATCCTTTGATATGATAGCTGTCGAAATTATACTGCCCAATGAAATACAATAACATATTTGAACGGCCCAATCAAAATAAAATAATTGAAATTCACACATCCTAATCTCAATGCAGTTTTTCAATCTATGACTAACAAATCCTTATGAACGAGACAAATTCTCAGTCCTTATTTCTCTTCATACAATTAATAAAAGCACCAGAGTTTGTCTCACCCATAAAAAGGTAGCAAAATTTGTTGTTACGTAATTAAATTTAACACTTAATTGTTAACTTCTAAGTCACGTTCCAACACTAACAACCATAACTAAACTTTATTAGATGAGCCAGCGAGGCATGAGATGATTCTATCAACAAAACAATCAATCACATGATGCGGGAACCATATTATTGTGACCCCACCCACCGTCTATTCCTAAGATGGAATCTCTTTATGTTTACATAACTTTTGGAGGACCAAAAATATTGTCTCCTTAAAGAGAAATATTCATTTTTTATCATTATAAAATTCACGATCAATTGGAAATAAATTTTTTAAAATAAATGAAATATTTTATGAGTATAAAGATGGTTTATTGTTTGATTGCGGAATGAAACTTTACGGTGAAGAAAATATTGAAAACGAGTTGTGAACTGCACATGAGTACAAACAAGACGACGACAAGTCACCGGTCTTGGGTCAACCAAGAAAAGAAGTGTTAAATGCTTCCAAACTCCGATCATACGGTATTATTGGGGAAGAGGCAAACGTCCCAACATAAAAATGAATACTTCCTTTTCTATAAATTACTCCATATGATAAGATAATGATAAATAATTATATTTTTTAAAAATAATTTAAGAATTTAATGGTTGAAATTCAGACTTTAGAGATGAATAAATGACTTGTTATAATTGATTTCTTTGCACAACTTTAAATATATTCTCTAGTTTGAGTTATAAGTAAAATATTCTCTTTTTAAGTTTATTGAATAATAAATATATCTGATCTACATAAAATATCAAATACATTTATTATTCAATGAATCTAAAAAAAATGTTTTGTTTATAATAATGGCTAGAGAAAGTATAAGTTACACTTATACTCCCTCGATTTTTTATTATAAGTCGTTTTAGAAAAAAATATATTTTAATATAAATCGTTTTACAATTGAAATAAATAATTAATAATTTTTTTCTATTATATCCTTAAATATTTATTATTCTTTCTCGTTTCAATTATGTAAATTTATCTTCAATATGTCATTAATAAAAGACAATTTTGTAAAAACCTTCATAACTTCTCATTTTCATACAACAATTATTATTTTTCTTAACATCTGTAAAAAGTTTAAAACGACTTATAATAAAAAAACGGAGATAATATAAAGTTTTTTTTACTCAAACACCATGAACCAAACACATGTTTTATTCTGCAGTGAAAAAAAAAGATTTTAATTAAATGTAAAGTGAGGTTAAAATGATTTATAGTTATATAAATTTATATGAAAGTGAGTTGAATATTAAATTTTAATAAAAATTGCATTTGAATTTAAATTTTTTAAATTTAAATAGAATGAATTATTGAAATATAATCAATTCTATTTTAAAAGAATTAAAGACTTTAAAATTATTTTAAAATTAATTATACACTTTCAAAATTATTTTTTTCTCTTAAAAAAGTTAAACAAATATACACATTTAAACTTTATAAATCAAACACTTATATAAATTTTAAAGTTAGTCTAATGAGTATCAAGAGTGAGAATAAGTTAAATAAATTGAGATGAATTTATGGTCGTTTACCAATGTTTTAAAACCTAGATCGCAGGTCGAATCGGAAAGACTTTCAATTTAAGATTCATTTAGTTCAATCGATTAAGCGGTCGAACCGTTTATTAAATAAATTAAGAATATAAAGCTAAATTTTATGGATAAATCACATAATCATATGTTCACAAATTTATTTTAAATGTTTTAAAAATTCATTACAAACTTAACACTAAAAGATCAATGATAGATATAATTACACAATATAATAATGATACGCTTAAAGAAACAAAACTATATCATAGTGTTATAACTTATAAATTTGTGTTGATCCTGTGTTAAAGAAGAGGTTTTTTTTTGTGTGAAGGAAAAATGGTTTAAGTATTGATAATAACACAAAAAATATTTTCAATATTTTTATAAAAAAATACTAAAATTTGTCAATAACAAGAATTTCTTTGAATCAAACGGTTTTATAAAACCGAATCTGGTTCTTTGGTTCGAACGGTTTTGAACGGTTCAATCTGATTTTTCCGATTTTACTCTGATTTTTACCCACCTTCGGTTTTACGAGGCTAACCGGATCGGAGTCACCTCCAATTCCCGGTCCACCGGTTGAACCGGACGGTTCGATCCATTTTTTAAAACATTGTCGTCTACACGTGCATATGTCAAGTTAAACTTTTTTTTAATTAAAAGATAAGAGGTTAAAGGCAATTCACTAATAGTATAAATTAGTTTTACACTATCATTCAATAGAATTATAACATTCAACCATATAATATTAATATTTTAAAATCAAAAACATGACTTAGCAAAATACACGTCTGTAATTAGTTTATAGTATAAAAATACTTTACACTGTCAGTGCATATCTTTTTTCTAAAAAAACAATAGACTTTTTTATAAATCTATTTAATTAAAAACTATAGGCTATATAGCATAAAAAAATATTTTAAACTTGTCAACTTGGTGTATTTAAATAAATAAAAAAAATGTATTATTATTAATGTATTTACTATTATTTTGAATAAAAAACAAAATTAAATTTTATTTATCTCAAAATTTAATATAATTAAGTATTTGTTGAATTGTTTATTTAATGTTAATAAATAAAACACGTATTTTAGTTTGTTGATATAATTAAGTATTATTTGAATTATTTATTTAATGTTATTAAATAAAACACTTTTTTAAGTAGAATACTCAAATCATGCTCTCAAAAGGTTAGGTTCGGGTTTAAAAGTAAGCATATGAGAGACTACAAACCATGCTTATGCTTTGACTTTTCTAGTAAATCAGACTTACACTTGGCAAAGTCTAACTCGACTCGGCAAAGTCTAACTCGACTCATCTTATTATCACCCTAGTGATTATAATAAAATAATAAAATTGAGACATGATGCGCATGATTGATTTGGTGAAAAAATAAGGAATTGGACAATACAACTCCATTTGTCTACATTTTGTCTCTCATCAAACTATGAGACAACTTTTGGCCTCATGTACACGTTATTTAAAACATCAAAATATCTTTTTGTTTTCTACGAAAATACTCTCTCTCTCTCTCTCTCTCTCTCTCTCTCTGTCTCACTCTCACTCTCATTTCCCTGCCTTTATTTTGAGTGTGTTTAATTTATAAATAATATGTATTTGAAATAACAGTATTGGACAGTACATCCCAAAAATTAGTGGGAAGGCACAAACATGTTGAACCAGATCTAAACATAGAATTGGTTTGGACCCTCAGCGATTATTAGCACCCTATTGGCCACCTTGGTGTCAAGAAATCATGGGGGAATCCATATAAGTCGCTTAAAGTCGAGGTATACCATAAGATGTCATATAATTCATCCATGGTCAAGATGTCACATACATGCTTTTATATGTATTTATCATCGTGACATCATCTTATCTAAACATGTTCCTCAAATTCCATAATTACCAAATATGTGACCATAATGACCATTGAATTGCATTCAACTTGTCCATACCTCCCTTGTCTTATATTAGGGTAGAAGAACCGCTATTAAAGGGGGAGACTCTGAGTGAAAAAGGATACTGGAATCTTTAAGAAAAAAAGTCATCCATTGTGACCCTCTTGTGACTCTATCAAACTAGTAGAAAAGTCGTCGCTGTAGAAAACCTGCACCAACATGACGAATTGTTGCATGGCAGTGTTCATGTCTTGCAACAGAATCAACATCATACCCAATCAGAGAATCACCACTTATAAGACCCAATCGATCTGTAGTCATTGTCTGGGTAAATTTGGGAACCAAATCTCAAAGAAACCACCCTCGTTGGCCATATTCAATGGGAGGAGTAACCCACAGGGGCACATCATAATGTTTAACACTCACATGGCTATTATTAAGGCTAAGGAGTTGTTAAAGTGCAAATTGATGGCGGGAAAACTGAAGGATGTCGTCTTATGTTGGTACACGAGCCTCCCCAAGTTCTCTGTAACCATCTAACAAGATCTGGCGAGAAAAATGATACATTTGTTTTCCGCCAACAAGCACAGGAAAGTATATACCATGAGCCTTTTCAATGTTCACTAGGGATTGGGAGAATCCCTCCTAAAATACTTGGATTATTTCAATGAAGATACAATCAAGGCCGCACATCCTAATCAGAAAATATTCGTAGAGTCCCTTAGCTTAAGAACTCGCAACGACGATTGAGTAAATAATGGCGCGAGCCAAATGTTACATCAAAGGGGAGGAGAGTAATTCGAAGAAGTGATCAATATATGGAAAAGAAAAAGGAGTATCAAAGTCAGAGTCTAGAGGATAAGCATAAGGATCAAGCCCGAAACCAAGATAAAGCATTTTTCAAGACAAATTGAAGACCATATGAATATCTCACCCTGCTGAACACAAATCGGGAACATGATAAGAATGGATACATACAAGTGGTGAAAATACAACAAGGTACAAGGCTACTGTCATACCCCAAATTTGCCCACCCCTTTCAAAAAAAAAATTCGTAAAATTGAGTTTTATAAACTTCTTTGGTTTATTTACATTTTGGGTTTTCTACACAAATATTTTTGTTTTTTTAATTCTTTGGTTTATATACAAATGACATCTTGAATTTTATAAATATTCATTTTTCAAGTATATTTAAAAATATGATAGTTTATTTAAAAAAATTTAAATTTTAAAATAATAATAAATGCTTGCTCCTCATACACTTTCAACTGGTTTCATGTTTTGAATAAATAAGCATAGCACAATTGGTAAGGAGTAAAAGCTTGCAAGTATAAGGTCATGGCTTCGAATCTCACATGTTGTATTTTTTGGATATTTTTCTGTTATGTGTTACTAACTTTCTTTTCCTTTTAAATTTATTTTCAAAAATCACAAAATTACATTTTTTTTACTATTTTAATTTAAATTTTCGTATTTTTAATTAGTGCATTTTTAAAAATAATTATTTATTAAAAATGCACTTTCTATCAAAAAATAGTGCAAAAATATATTAAATACAAACAAATATTTCCATTTTTGGTTAATTGTTTCTCATTGGTTAATTGGTGTCAATATCAGTCATACTCACTTTTGATTGGTCAGTTTGTTGATCAAGGAAGATATGAGTTGTCAAATTAATTCCACTTTTGCCCCTTAACCTATTTTTTAACACTATAAAGAGCACTCTATTTTGAGAGTTTGAGACACCAACAATCACCGAAAAATCTATAATATTTACAATTTCACTCTCATTTTGGGTTTCTCACACTTTGGGTTTTCTTTACTAATTTCATGTTTTCTTTCAAACCCTCTCTTGTTTTTTTCTTTCAAAATCTCTTTACTATTGGTGTTTCTTTTGGGGGTCGATGATTTCATATGAGGCCCCCCTCTATTTTTTTGAACTTAGTTACTGATAAAACTATTTTCTTAATTATTGACCAATGATGATACCTGAGGCCACCCTTTATCAAAATTCTTATGTTTTTGGCCTCCCCTTTATTTTTCAAAACACTTTCTTTCAACTCCATTTTTTAAAAAATATTCTTTTGACCAATGATGAATATCTGAGGCCTCCCCTATTGAAATTCAATTCTTTTTAAAAAACTCTTTATCAAAATTTTGGCCAATGGTTTCATATGAGGCTCCCCTTTATTTTTCAAAACATTTTCTTTCAACTCCTTTTTAAAAAAAAAAATATTCTTTTGACCAATGATGAATATCTGAGGCCTCCCCTATTGAAATTCAATTCTTTTTTAAAAAACTCTTTATCAAAATTTTGGCCAATGATTTCATATGAGGCCACCCTTTTCAATATTTCAAAACCTTGTTTTTCCCCAATGATGCAACATGAGACCTTTTTAAAAAAAAAATCTATTAGCCAACAATTGTCAAGGTAGTTGTTTGTACAAACAACGCCAAAGTTGCCCTAAAACCTCGCTTTAAAACCTAAAGCTAAATGGGCCCCCTTGAGTACAAGGGAGACAAAAGGTGCCTATCACATTCCCTTTCCTAAATTACCTACTGACCTAGATTTCACCATTAATAAGGTTTTACTTTTTTGCCTTTAAATAAATTAAGGGTGGCGGCTCTTTATTTTTACAAAAAAATTTAAGCCGGTTGCAACAACTACCATACAGATGATTGTCAACATCTAAAGTAACAGATCAAAAAAGTTAATACAAATGGGCCGTCTTCAAAGATACGTGCAAGATGGCCGTCGAGGAAATGATAGAAGAAGATCCTCGTTGCAAGACCTATGGGGAAAAATCTCTCTGACCAAAACAGAATAGAGCATGCAAGAAGAACAAAGGCAAAGTACTATGTGACACACCCTAAATATAATCACCGACATATTTAAGAGAGGATGAGAAATCAGATTGTCCTTGAAGAAATGTGCTCGACAATTAACGCATGTCGCTAGTGCTCCCCTCACCGAATAAGGCCCCTTTTGAACTATCATATTCTCTCAAAGGGATATTAAAGGCATAGTTCCTTATGAAGAGAACCCGATGGTGATTAACCTTCAGATCCATGATTGGAATGTAAAGAGGGTGATGATCGATCTCGATAGCTTAGTGAATATCCTCTATTGGGAAGCTTTCCAAGTTTTTAAGCTAGACCTGGAACTCCTTCAATCGTCCAAGGGGTCGCTAATAGGCTTTTCCAGCGAGTAAGTGTATGTCTTAGGTTATGTCACTATGAGTCCACCTTTGGGACTGACGGAAGTGTCAAGACAATAAAAGTGAGGTACATGGTGATAAACGCTCTGTCACCTTAAAACATCAACATTGGTAGCCTTTAATGCTTTAGAGGCAGTCCTATCAACTTTGTACATGGCCATGAAATACCCGATACGTAATGGTCGAGTTGGAGTGATTAGGGGAAATTAGGAATTAGCAACATAATGTTGTCGAGATTGCTTGAAGATGAAAGTTAAGGTCAATCAATAACCCATTTCGGATGGGCACAAGATCCATTAAGTGGACCTATATCCGTTTGGAGATCCTCCAGAGTATGGTTTGACCCATATGGAAGAGCTAAAGACTTTCTAAATAGGATTCGAAAAACATCAAACTACTCAGTTCAAGATTGTGCAACCACTACAATAAAATATAGATCTCTTGCACGGGTACCCACTAACATGATTGGGATATATCTAAATGTTATGTATCATCAATTATCCATAGCATCCAGAGTAAATCATGTCTCCAAAAAAAAAGTGATATGAAGGTGAAGAATGAATATTGGTCGTAGCCTAAGAAGTATAAAAGTTTCTAGAAGCAATATTTATCCAAGAGATTAAATATTTCACCTGGTTGGCTAACATAGTAATGTTAAAAAATAATTTGAGAAAATAAATAATATGTGTAGGTTTCACCGATCTTAACATGGGGTGCCCTAAAGATCTATACCCCATACCCAATATTGATAGACTTATTGATGGTACGTTCAGTTTCAAAATGTTAGGTTTCATAGACGGTTACTCTGGATACAATAAAAGTAGGATGAGCCCCAACGACACCTAAAAGACAATCTTCATGGAAGTTATGAGTCTTGAGTATGCGTGTAGCAAGGCCAGACAAGAAGTTACGAGTCTTGAGTATGACCTTCATGGAATTTTCCTCCAGGCCCCAACGTAACCATATATCTAAATTTGAAATCCTTTATTTCCCTCTTCTGTCGAATTCTTGTAGAAATTGGAGATCTTTATAGCGAGAAATGCAACTAGGAAGTAGATTCACCAAACCATTTGTCATTGATCTCATAATAAGTTTTTAGGTCTGATGGAGTAGTGAGTGATGAAACCGAAAAACAGACATAATATGCAGCGATCTTTGGAGTCGAAAACCGATCTCTTTCTTGATGCGGTAACCTATAAAGTTTACAAACTGTTGAATCATAAGCTGGACTGTCTCTCAAAGTTTGATTCATCATCGTCATCAAAGCACGATGATTAACATCTCGTCAATACTAGGGTTTCATCATTGCGTTCATTAGAAGATCCTATGGAACTAGGGTTTTGAATCTAACAACGCATCAAGTCATCATTTATGGGATTTAGGGTTCTCAAGCATCTCAAGATGCCCATTGCTTAAGCCATTTGATCATCAAGACTTTGTATGGGCAAATTACGGTTTGTGGTCAAAGTTTAGCCTGATGTTGACATTTTGTCAAAATATGATATACTAGTTTGAAACATGATTAAAGTGCCTCATATGCTTCCCCATAACCCTATCATGTGTCCCAAATGGCTAAAGAAGTTTGATATATTGATAATTGAAGATTTGAAATTCATCTGATGAAAAATCAACTACTTAGAGTCAAAGTTTTACTTTTGAGATTTTTGGCCAACTATGGACTTCTCAAGTCAAGAATCATGAAAATATGGTTGATGGATGTATTTGATCAAGCCTAATCAAGAAAATCAAGCAAAAGATCAAAATTAGGGTTTTGAAGAATTTTCCAAGTACAAAAACTCATGTTCATCTAGCCAACTTCTCATGGTTATAACTTCCTCTCCAAGTATTCAAAATTTTAAACAAGGGCTCTTTGGAAAGGTATCATACTATCATGGCATATTTCAATATGGCGAATAGATTTGAAGTCAAAATGATCCTTAAAAGTGTTTAAATTAATGACCAAAGTTGGTGTCTCAAGTTGTTTAAAATCTCAAACACTTAGAAAAATTTATCTAAGTGTTTTGACCTTACCAAGTGCACGACTTTATGGCCAATTTGTGATCAATCCAAGCCACCATCATTCATGCCCAAAGGATGTACTTAAAGATGGAATTTCATACTTCATAGTTGTGAAAATAATTGTCCAAAAAGCTCATGGAAATTTGGAGATATGAACCATAGAAGTTGAGGTCTCAAAGTTGTCAAAAACACCAAATACTTAAAAAAAAATCCAAGTGTAAAAAAGTCTCAACATCTCATTTTCTTGGCCAAATTTTCTTCATGTTCCAAGATAATTCAATGCAAGTGATCAATGTCAAAGTTATAGAGGGTGATGTCCTCCTTCCAAAGAATCCAAGAGCATGAATTTATGTTGCTTGAGCTAGAAGTTTCAAGGAGATGAAGTTGGCATGTTGAAGCTGAATTGAAGGTCTAATTTCAGGTCAATTTTCATGTTCAAACATAACCTATACCTTGAGATCTTGGTGTATACCTAATGTTGCTTCTAAATCTCGGCAAGAGATGAGTTTCACACAAGTCCAAAGTGCATTACACATTTGATTTGAGCTTTGTCCAAACATACATGCCATTAAGGGATCATTTTTGCATAAAGCACCTTTGCCTTTTTCATAAAGTTTACTTTAATCACAAAGTTGACTTTATGAAAGAGGTTAAGCCCTAATTACACTCTATCTTAATCTCTGATCACACTCCATTAATGCTCCATAATCTCCCCAACCACCCTAAAAAACTTCAAGTTATGGCTCAAAGACATGATGCACCATGAACTACCACTTTCATCCCAACCAAACCAAACTTGAATTAAACTTGATCAAACACTTTTCATGTGATTACAAACCTTATTCCATACCTATATAAATGGAGATCCAAGCTCATAACCTTAACACACCTCACTTTTAAGATTATTCTTTTTTATCTAAAAATACATGATACTAATATTTAAGATTAACTTCCTTTTTTTTATGCCAAGTCTCGAACTGAGTACCAGGGATGGCAAAATGAGCCGCTCGCCCTGCCTTAAACCCGCCAAAAAGCGAACGGGGTGGGCAAGCCCGCCAAGTAAAATGGACATAAAAATCATACCCGCCTCGCCAAGGTGGCGGATTGACGGGCTCGCCCGCCTATTTTTTTTTAATATTTTTTTAATAGATTAATATTATTTTTTACCTTTCAATTAAATTTTTCACTTATTTTTTAGAACAATTTTTTATGAAGCATCTTTTAAACAAATTATACCTAAAAAAATATTGCATATATTTATAAGTAAATGTATAAATTAAAACCATAAAAAATTTGAATTACTAAAATTAACTAAAAAAGTGCGGACTTAAGGCGAGACGAGCTTAACGAATATGTGAGACGGGCTTTAGCGGACGTCAGACTTTGACGGGGCAAACTTAGGCGGGAGACGGGTTTCTGCGGGACAGACTTTGGTGGGCAGTGGACCCAAAATCCCAATCTAACCTGCCATTTTTTAGCAGCTACGCGGACCGACCCAACGGATCAACGCCCGTTTTACCACCCCTACTAAGTACCACATTTGAAGAACTTGCCTACATGACCCTAAAACTGCCATATTTAAGACTAACTTATAACATTGTGTTTTGAAATGAAATGATTAAGAAATACATGAAAACTTATTTTAAATGTCACGACTTTATCACTTGTAAGTGACTTTAAATATTACTTGCTCTGTTGTGAAATGTTGGACCTATTTATCACTCTAAATTTAATGTTTTGAACTTTATATTCTAAAAAAAATGCATTTATAAAAATAAAATTATTTTACACTATCAATTAATGTATTTTGCAAAATCGCTCTAATATTTTTAAGTTAATTGTATGACATAACTAATTGATGAATTTTTATTGAATGACAGTGTAAAAGTACATTATCTTTAAACTCTTATATTTTTAACAATAACAAATTCAATAATACTTAATAGATATAACTTAGGTGATGTCTAAAGTGTTCCACCTACTAAGTTTTTCATAGGTGACTCGTTTAAATTAAATCGTTAGGTCATATTCATTGTGAGATTTGTTAAATTTAAAATGAGAACATTTATATTGCCCACACACTAATACCACCCCAAATCAAAAAATTCTACAGTTGCATCGAGAATTTACACAATTAAACCATTAAACTCCTCTTCACATTTTACACAGTGAATCCAATTTTTTACCACTCAAACTATTGAACAAAAGTTTAAGAAATATTATTCAATTTAATAGGCTTTAGATTTCACCTTATAGCATTTGAGATTTTACAACATTTGCATTCCAACCAAATTAACGAAAATAAAATTCATGATCTCATGCTAAATATTGTTATACAAATACTTCTATCAAATCAGTATCACCAATAAATGTAGAATTTTAATGAAAATAAAAAGAAAAAAGAAAAAAGAAACAATGGTTTCATGTAAATTTAATATGGTATCAATTTGATTTTTAACAATCCGGCTGGTTCTCATAATAATGTCATAAACATAAGGTAACTTATGTAGTATAATTAAATATAAAAATATTTGTAATAAATTCAGTTTTTCTCATAACGATAAGGTAACTCATCCCGTTGCATTTATATATGGCGGTTAATATATGTCTTTTGTATAAAGCACGCATAGGATACCGTCGTACGCAGTTGATGCATATCAAATAGAATCCAATCATATCCCATTTATCTTTGTTCCAAAAAAAACAAAATAACAGATTGGGACAGTGAAAGTAGAGATTTTGGTTATGGTTGGTGGTATTTAACTGAACCGATCATCTGTCATCTTAAAAGGGACAGTAAGAGTAACACGTTCAACATTTATTATGTACGCAACTCGATCATATATCTTCAGTAATAAAAAAGTTGATACATTGATTACCAAAAAAAAAAAATTTGACACATTTATTATGGGGTGTGGACCATGGATTGTCCTTAATTAAAGATTTGGGTTATTTAAGAATGAACCTAACGTCGATTCATCTATCGTGATTGAAATTCTATAGTTTAAATCTGTTCCATATATAGAGTGTTTGGTTTTATATAAACAAATTCAAAAGTTAATGACGGATTTTGAGGAAGTTAAATAGAAACATGTTTATAGAGAAGAAAATAGGTGTGTAGATTCTTTAGCTAAATTTGGAGCTACAAGTCGGGAAAATGAGTCATTTGGAGATTGTATGCCGAACTTGATTAGGCAGTTAGTTGTTTCTAATTTTTCTGGCTTCCCTATTAGTAGGAGCATTTGGTTGTAGTTTTTTCTCGTTCTGGGCTTAGGCCCTTCCTTTCAAAAAAAAAAGTTTATACATTGATCAATTACTTTACTATAAATAGCCATAGTTTCTCTCTCTTTTTTGTTGTTGTGAGATATATAATAGCCATTGTTTATGTTTTGCTGAGGAACGACATTTCAATTATATGGTAAAAGGCACTTTCTCTAGTCTAGTGGTATCAGCCTCTGATACGATAGAGTGGTGGTGAACATGCAACGTTAACATTTGAATGTCTAAGTTAGTGTGGTAAGAGATATGTAACTTGCAAGAGTGAAAATGAATGAATACTTGTTACGATGTGTGACATATTTATACAAGGTCAGCGATTAGAAATGTTTTCGCTTTATCTGACGTGGGTTGCAATAGACTGTATGATCAGATCTAACGATGTCTAATGGGCCATTAACTCAGATAAGGTGTGTGGCCTTCCAGCAGGACTCCACTTGTTCGTCGCTCTTCAGCAAGAATAGTTTGGGATGGGCCTTTAGAGTTGGATCGGTCTTGTTGGGAACTTGCTTGACCCAAAACAATCGTCTCTCAAGTCCTTAATGGCACATGTGAAACTATGATTGTGTTAGAACTTGTAGATTGGCCTCAAGGGAATTCTTCCTAACCTTGGTTCACCCACACTCTAAAGGAGATGACTAGAGGAGTTCATTGAGTGGGAGTACGTTCCATCAGGACCGACGAACAAAATAATATTGGGTGGGATAAAGAAAAAGTTCGATGAAGCCAAAGGGATTTAGGATGAGCATCTCTAAGAAGTACCATGGTCATATCACCTCGTCTCACACTCAACCACCAAGGAGACTACATTTACAATAGTTTACGGTGGTGACGCCATGCTATCTGTCGAAATCGACACACCCACATGAAGGTGTTCTAAATTCAATGAAGAAGAAAATAAGGCAGGACTTAGGTGTGTAACCAATATGATCGATGAGACCCCGGATGTCACCCATATTAGGGAATTCACTGCCAAATAGAGGGTGGCCAGAAGATATAACTCAAAAGTCGTTTCAAGAGAGATGTGAAAGGGAGACCTCATGCTTTAAAAGATGGTTTTTCTTGCTCAACATGGAAAACTAAAATCTAATTGGGAAGGCCTATACAACATATATGTCAAAAACTACCCCACAAAACCTACAAGCTCGAATAGATAAACAAATGACTCAACCCAAGAATATGAAACTCAATTAACTTGAGATATTATTATAGCTAGTCATTTTCTATTTTTTGTTTTGAATAAGTCTAAAGGAGCTTAGCCAACCAATTTAAGAATTCTCTTAAAATTGATTATTACCATATTTACATAAAGTATACCCATTGCTGAGTTCACATAAATGTTAGACTTGCACCAAAAGATCCTTGATGATCTCATAGACAATATAAATGTTAGACTTCCGCTTAGAATATCTTTGTCATCCTTAAAGACAATATAAATGTATGACTTCCACTAGAAGATCCTTGCCACCCTTAGAGGAAACGTAAAGGTTGGACTTCCACTAGAAGATCCTTGTCGCCCTCATAGGTAACATGAATGTTGAATTTCCACTCGAAAATCCTTGTCGCCCTTAGAAGAACACGAATGTTGGACTTTCACTGGAAGATCCTTTCCTCCCTTAGAGGTAATATAAATCTTGGACTTCCAATGAAAGATTGTTATTGCCCAAGGAAATATAGCTGAGGGACTTAGCTTAAAAGTCTCATCAGAGGGACTCAAATAGAAAGTCTCGCCTGAGGGACTCAACTTAAAAGTCTCACTTGAGGGACTCAACTTAAAAGTCTCACTTGAGGGACTAAACTTAAAGTTCTTGCAAGAGGGGCTTAACTTAAAAGTCTAGCATGAGGGACTCAAAGATGCCGACGAAGTTGCGAATAGTAAAGAGCAAAGAGAAAATCAACCAAAGAATCAATGTGATGGTGACACACAACATGCTCTAGCTTCCAAAACCTACCGTTCGGAGGGGTAGGTTGAAAATCAGTTGGTTAAGTGAAAAAGATGTATTGTTGCTTATTCATCTTGGATTTGTCATTGTTGAGAATATTTTCATTGTGAGAGTTGTCGTGGTGGGAGGAAAGCGTTCGTTCTAACATGGCGGAGGCAGTAGAGGGTGGTTAACGCTGGTGTTTTGCTTCTAAAAATTGTGATTGTGGATCACAAATCATTTGATTTAATTATCATTGTTTTCTTTGTTGTTTCATTCTTTGTTTTTTTTCTTTCATTTTTTAGATTAAATAAAAATATAGTGTGATTTACTTCTTGTTCCTCCTTTTCATGTCTAAAATTAAGGTAAATTAATTTGATTCACTGATATATTCTTAATTACATAAATGCTTTAAGTAGAGGATAATTTTTAAAAGTAGTCATTTTTGAGTTTGAGTTTTTGAAGATGATAAAAAATACATTAAAATTTATATTTTTAATGACCGATTCTTCCGTGGCTAAATCTATAAACAACCAAACATTGATGTTAAAAAAAATATAAGAATTTAATTTATATATTTAGAATATAACACTATTTTAATACATAATCAAATTAAACCATATTATAATTATGATATGATATATTTTCTAATTTAACTGTTAAAATATATAACTTTAATTTTTATATTTAGAATATAACACTATTTTTATACATAATCAAATTAAACCATATATGATAATACATTTTCTAATTTATCTATTAAAATATGTTTTTTTAAATGCCAATTTGTTAGAATTTGACTAAATAAGTAAATACACATTTTCAAAAAAGTACACCATTGGATAATGAAAAAAATCAATCTCTAAAAATGAATAAATTTATTAATCACTTTGACTAAAAATAAAAATATTAAATATAATTTAAAATTTACCAAGTATACACTATACTCCAAACCAAAAGGACCCTACGTTTTTCTACGGCGTTGTTCCAAACCAGGGTACACTTACACTACCTCACTCCACTACCACCACCACTACCATTCCTCTCTTCTTTCTCTAACAACATTTTATATTCTCTTCTTCTCATTCTTCTTTTTCATATCCATTTTCTCTCTCTATCTCCATTTCTTTGACTTTTCATTTGACTTTTTCTCTTACTCTCCCAAATGCATAACCAAGATCAAAGAAAAACTCACACTCCAGGTATTTTTTTTTGTACGTTTCTTGGTTTTCGGTTTTTTCTTATCTTTCTGGTTTTTTTTATCGGTTTGCGTCTTGGTTTTCCAGGGCACGAGAATCATGGAGTTTATGTGTGTCACAAATGTGGATGGCCGTTTCCGAATCCACATCCCAGTGCTAAACATAGACGCGCTCACAAGAAGATCTGCGGAACTGTTGAAGGTTACAAACGGAAACAAAACGGTTCGGATGATGAACGTGTTTCGGATGACGATTACAAAACTCCGGGTTGGTTTTTTTTCTTTCATTATGCGTTGTTTGTTGTTTGGTTTAGCATTAATTGCGTATTGATTTATGGAAGATTTGTTTATGTGTTGGTGTTTTTCTAGGTTTGGTTCTGTCTAGTGGCAATAATGAGAAGGGTAATGTTGGAATTAAAGGGAAGTTTACTAGGGTTGAAAGTGATGTGTTTTCAGATGCAGTTGCTGATTTTCCAGATACTGGAGTTAAGGATCATTTTCCACAAACCCTGAAAGGGTCTTCTGGGAACAATGATTTTAATGGTGAGAAGATAGGTTTTTTCACATCACGACCGCTTTTTATTTAGTTTGTGTTTGGATTTTAAGGAAATCGTGGTGACATTGTGTGGCTCGCATTCATGAAAATCGCAGTTGAGTTACATTGGATGCGAGATCTGTTATGTCAATGAGGATTCGAACATCGCGTTACTTGTCTCAGATTAAATGAAAATTTGGGAAATGTGTTTTTCCTTTTTATGAGTGTTGTTAATTAAGCAAGCTTTTGAATTTGTTTGTCACCTTGTTGAAAATTTAATGACTTGATGTTTAAGTGAAATGTTTGGTACAACTAAAGAAAAGTTTTTGATTCTATTTTCTTTGTCTGTTGAAATTATGTATTCATATCAGGAAATGATTTATTAAACTGTCACTTATCTTGATTGTAAAGCATACTCAATAAGTAATTAATTAATGATTTGATGCTTTGAATTAGGTTTTTTTAATCATTGCAAGTGCCTTAAATGTGCTTTTGCATTTTGTCTTCTTTATGTCCTTTTTTTCTTTCTTTTGCTTTGTGTCAAGTTTTTCTTTTCTTTTAATGTATAAGATTATTGCATTAGTGAAGCTTTTCACTTTGGAGATAACCTTTTCAATGCTTTAGTAAAACTGTATTAAAAGGAAGGCAGTTTCTTATCTGTGACATTTATTTTATGAAAAATTAAATCCATCAATATTGAATTGTCATTTTTTATGTTAGAAATCTCTCTCACTCTAAGATTTGTTTCTTATCTGTGGTTCTATTTCTATCATGTCTGATAATTTGTTTCACAGCTACCGATGTGACTCCACTGGTTGCCAACTCAAGCAATGAGTTCCAAATTAAGAGTTCTGAAATTCCACAAAATGAAAGTTTTGAAGTGGAAAATATAGTCGAGTCGCAAGGTCAATTATCAGGCTCTAGTGTGGATCCATTAATAAGCTCAGTTGCAGATTCAAAGACTGAAGAATTAAGTATTGTGCATGGTGATGGTTTTTCTGGTCTGTCAAGTGAGTCAAGTCTCAGCAAAGCTGCAGCTGTATGTGATACTTTGCCAGAAAAAAATATCTATACTGGTGAAGATGTAACAGGTTCTGGTTTAACACATGGTGAAAAGGAGTCTAATTTGAAAGGAAAGGATGAGGTAAAATCAGAAAGAGACGTGGTTGAAATTGTGGAATCAACTAATAACATTGATGGTGATGGAGCTGTTAATCCAAATGAAAAGAAGGGATCCGAGTTCGTTTCTTTGCAGCCTCAATATGAACTTCCACTAGAAGTAAACTCGTCTATTATCAACAAAGAGACGCCGGTAGAATCTGCACATGCAATAGAGTCCAATAACAGTAGTGAAGTCAAGGTTTTGCAGGAAAAGGAAGACGTGAATGTTAGTAGTGATCCACTTCCTGTGCACGATGATACACTTGGTGTAGCTTATCCTCACAGTGAGTCATTGAAACATGAGGAAGATGTTAGCAAGGAAAGTAATTTTCATTTCAACACAAGCCAATCAAGGGAAAGAAGCGGTGTTCTCTCTGAAGACACACATGCTGAGCATTGCTCTGAATTTTCTTTAGGCGAGCTTGCAACTGAAACTTATCAAAGATCACATGAAATTGGAGTGTCTATGAAAACTGAGACGAGTGAGAATGATTTTTCTGAAGAGCACGGACCTGATGACGTTCATGAAAATTCTCAACTCAAAAGTAGTTTATTGGTTTCATCAAATGAATATCAAAGGGAGGCATCCTTTCAGTCCGCGACCGATGAAACATTTGACATCATCAATGTTAGTCATCGTTCGAATGACACAACTGAAATAAATGATGTATCTGTAGATGGAAAGGTTGCAGGAGCTAATGTGGAAAACGACACTGAAGTTCTATTGAATGATTATCAACCTAGGGACCTCTTGCAATCTGAAGTTGAGGAATCAAGTGTCTTATATAAGAATAATGGCGATGATGCTGGTGAAACGGGTAAAATTGAAGAATGTGATAGAACTGAAGAGGAAATCAATAGCAATATCAAATTATATGAAGAATATAACAAACCCACTGGTGTTGCTGTTGACTCACATGTAGAACAAGCTACACATCTATTAGTGGAGACTGCAGAGGACTTTTCCATCAAGCATACGCCACATTCTTCAACCAATACCAAGCCTTCTGCTCAACATGATTCCGCCGTTGAAGATGATTCAAACGGAGAGCCTGTTCAAGATCAAGGAATTGATACTTCTGCTGACTCGCATGTAGCTACAGAAGACCTTACCAGCAAGTATACAGCACATTCTTCTATAAATACTAAGTTTTCTGCTCAACATGTTTCTGCTGTTGAAGAGAATTCAGGGGGAGAAGGGTCTATAATTACTGCTGCGGCACTTTCAGTTCAAGATCAAAGTGTCGCTAACTTGATTAAACTAACTTCTCCCGGAACGGATGCTTCAGTTGACTCCAGTAGCCGGCGTGAAAGTTTGGAAGGGAACTGGGGCTCTAGTTCAGGTATGTACACAATCACTCTTGCCTTGCATGATTTATATAAAGCACTAAATCCGAAAGAATGTAATGTTTTTTTTTTCACGGTTCTTTAAACAGTTATCTCAATGATATCTGATGCACCAACTGTTATTGAGGCCGAAACTTTACCTCCAATTGGTTCGCTGGCTGCATCAGAAGAAGGCAAATCTGACTTGAACACCTTACAGGCTGCACCTGCTGATAGACAGCTATCTGGAAAATCAGCAACATTTGAACTGCCATCTTTCACAACATTGGTTGAGCCTAACCATGCGGCTGCTAGTCCTGAAGGTGCTGCTTCTGAAATCCCGAATCCTCAACCGTTAAGTTCCACCTTGCCAGCCGGTTGGTTTCCAACTCTAAATCAGGTTATCAATGATTCTGAAGGGAGAAAGAAGAATGAAGAAACAATTGCCAAAATAACAAACCGGAGCAGCAGTAATAAAGAGCACACACCTCTGAAGAGTCTCTTGGACGAGGTTACTCATAGCAGCAAAAAGCCGAAATCGCCAAAAGTTGAAGAAACTAATAATGTGTCTGGATTGACAACTGTTAACTCAATTCTTGGTCCCGAGTCCCCTTCGGCGGCCCAAGTGGCGAAAGAAAAGGCTGCAGATGAATGGAACTCTCCAGCAAGATATCCTGCAAATATCAAGAGAGAGAAAAAGAAATTGAAGAGCAGACCATTGTGGTTACAGTTTGTTTGTTGCTCAACAGCAGTGGATCATCCTCAACGAAGGTAGAAGAAAAACTAGAAGATTGCTTTTAGCTCTATCCTCTCATTAGTCATTCTGGTTATTATTCGCCCTCTATTGTTTTTTTAGTTTATCTATCATAGATTTTAGATACATATTTTAACGTGTCCTATATTGTTCTTGCAAGTTTATTAGGAGTTGCGTTGTATATGTTGACCATCTTCAGCTTTTATTTTTATCAGAGATCTTACTACTCATACTGTGTAATGTGTACTTAGTTTGGTCTTAGGGAATAATTTGCTCCATACTCTCATCTCATGTGCTGATGTATTCTGGTTATTATTTGTTCTCTATTGCTTTTTAGTTTAATTATCACAGATTTTTCTTGCCTATTTTAATTTGTGGAAATAATGGACACTATGGTTATGGTTAGAGGGAAGATCAATTTCATTAGGGAAGATCAATTTCATGAGTCTGCAAGAAATTAATTGGATAGGTGAAAAGGCGAAAGAATTAGACAACTCGGAATTTAAACTTGGGTACACCAAAAAAGTTTGATCAAGAAATGGGGTGAGAATTATTGTAGACAAGAATGGAAGAAGGATATTGTGGATGTCAAAAGAATAGGAGATCAAATCTAGTTTTTAAATTTGTAGTGGAACAAGACAGTTTTAATGGAATTAGTGCTTACAACACCTTAGGCTGGGTTTTTAAAGTAAAATTTTGAGAGGATTTAGTAGGTTTACATCAGGATATATTTGAAGGAGAAAAGCTTTTTCTAGGAGGGGATCACAATATACATGTAAGGAGCGCAAGAAGAGGTTTTGAGAGTTTGCATTAGAGGTACGGTAAATGCATAGGATAAATCCATCTTAGAATTTTTGTTAAATATATAAGATAAATCCATCTTAGAATTTTTGTTGACTTTTGGTCTTACTATAGCTAATACTTGATTTAGGGTGTGTTTGGTTCGAAGTAGATGGAGGGGAGGGTAGGGGAAAATTTTAATTAAATATGTTTGGTTCAAATTTAAGGAGGGGAAGGGAGGGGAGGGGAGGGGAGGGGAGGGGAGCAAAATCCCTCCAAACTTCACTTTTTGCGTTCCTCCGAATTGGGGGGATTTGGAGGGGAGGGGAGGGAATCTGAATTTTAAAACGTAAAAAATTATTATATTTACTAAAATATCCTCAGTTTAATTTTAATATTTCAATTTTTTTTTCGTGTTAATACTTCTCTTCTATGTGAATTTTCTCGATTATTTCCATCAACTTATTATAACTATTATCCACCTTCAAATTTTTTTAACTTAATACAAATCATAATCATTACATTATTTTTATAATTTTTTAAATATTTATTTATGTTATTTTTTCTTCTAGTTTTGTTATTTATCCTATTACATTTTCTTTATATCAAATTTTAAATCATTTACTTTATTTTATTTTTTTGTTTATTCATTTTATTAGAAATTTAAATTATTAGTTTTAATAATAACTTATTTTATGTATTTGTTTTGTTAGATGATTCATCACTATTTAAAAATTATTATTAGCATATAGTTTCATTTGTGTCAGAGAGTTATAATATGAATCAAGTGTACTCAGTTTATTAACGTTATGGTAAATTATAACGTTTTAGTCCGTCAATATTAAAAAAAATATTACCAAAATAACATTTATGAAATTTTCATATTTGAATATTATATCACTTATATAAGATCATAAGGGTAAATATGTAATTTATTTATAAAACCCCTCCCCTCCTGAACCAAACATATTTTTAATTAAAACCCCTCCCTTCACCTCCCCTCTCTTATTTTGAACCAAACACTTATTTGATTAAAAAAAATCCCTCACCTCCCTTCCCCTCCCCTTCCCTCCTTTAAATCCCCTCCCCCTCATTTGAACCAAACACACCCTTAGGAAAAGAGATGAGCAATATTATCTCATATAAGAATGGAGTGACATGTTTTTAGATAAAGTATTGTAAAGTTGTTCGGAAGAGAGCTTCACTATCCAACATAGAGTATGATTATGGATGTAAGAATCAAGAGGATAGTAAAGAGAAAAAGTCACATGAGACTGTCACGAATCAAGTGGTGACATTTGAATGGTGAAAAACATGGAAGTTTCCAGCTAATGATCTTGGAGGGAGGATGTAGACAACTACAAAAAAGTGCTAATGCTATGTGGAATAAGATGGCCAAAGAGATTAGAAAAGTAGTTAAGAAGATGTTAGGGGAATAAAGAAGTTTAGTTTTGGACGGAATAAAAAATCATGGTGGTGGAATAAAAGTGTTCAGAATAAAATTAGCAACTAATTATTATTTTAAAGAATGGTCTAGGTATAAAAATGCAGAAATTTTTAAAAAAAAATACAAGAAACTAAGAACGAGACTAAGAGAAGACGGTGAGTGAATTAAGAACCTAGGTTTTGGACATACTATACCAATCTTTGGGATCACCAAAGAGGGAGAAAAATCTATACATATGTTTGCTAAGTGAAGATAAATGATAGGTGGAAGATGTATTTTTACAATTTATTTAATGAAAGATATGATATTTCACTGAACTCTAGCAGACTCCACATTTAAGACGAAAATCAAAACTATAATTACTACTACCGACTTTAGAAATAATAGGTAAAAGAAGTGTTGAAAAAGATCAATAACAATAATACATATTTAAATGAGAAGTTGGGGACTTGAATATGAATTTTAGAAATGCGTAACTTTCGCCTAAGCAGAAGTAAAACGGAGTATATCAGAAGTAAGACGGAGTATATAAGTGTTTGAATAAAAAACACAAGAATGTACATGTGTCATTAATTTAAGCTGGAAGAGATCCTTGCCATCTCACCCAAGTGCTCTTATTAATTTATCTAAATAATTAAAAAAATATAAATAATTAAAAAAATATAATAATGTGTAGGGTTTTGTAACATAATTCAGTTTTATTTACTTATTTTTGACAAAATAATTCAGTTTTATTTGATTTGATTAAACTTACAAAATACAAACCTCAGACTAAACTAAAACGGATCGTTTTATTATTAGAAAATAATTCAAACCTTGACATTGCAAATACTGTCCTTCCTTCAACCTTGACATTCCCTGGATTCATCCTTCTGTTATTGATTCAAAACCCACAGAATCTATTTTGTGTTCTATTCTATCACTCATTTTTTATTTTCATGGTTTTAAACCTAAAATAAATTAACCCTTATGTCATGTCTTACTATTCATGCACGCAACATGTTTGTTAAATTGCACAAACCAGTCCTAACACAAAACCTCTTGTTTTCATCTCTTATTTATCATCCATGCACGCAACGCGTTTGTTAAATTGAACACCCTAATGCAATGCAATCTCTCAAGTTACGCTCTCTTCTTTTTTATCCTCCTTTCTCTTCTAGCTTACTTCAATCCTTTCTCCTTTCATTTTCTACTGCTTCTTCGTCATCCCCAAAAACCCAATACTCAAAAGAAGCCACTTCTCTATTTGACTTCCTTAACTCCAGCTTCAAATTATCTAAATCTCAATCCATTTTTATCTCTAAACGACTTTCACGAACCACCCTCCCTCAAAACCCCATGTCTGTGATCAACTTTTTCAAACAAATTGGGTTTTCTCAAACTCAGATTCAAACCATCATTCGTCAGAGAAGTCAAGTACTGTTTTCAGATGTTGATAAAACTCTCAGACCTAAAGTTGATCTCTTTCAACAATTGGGTTTTCAGGGTTCTGATTTAAGCGGCTTTATTTCTATGTATCCAACCCTTTTGACTGCTAGTTTGAAAAAACAGTTGGTTCCCTCGGTGGAAGCTGTTAAGAAAATTGTACACAATGAGAAAGATCTTATTCAAGTTTTGTACAAATGTGGTCGGTTACTCCCAATGTACCAACTATTTGTTTCCAACATTGCTTTCTTAGAGAGCTGTGGCATTGTTGGGGACCAGGTTTTGATTCTACTCAAACGACAATCGAGACTTTTGAGTTTACCACAATCTGCTGTTAGAAACCATGTTTTGCAAGCTGTAGAATTGGGATTCCATCAAAATTCAAGAATGTTGATTCACGGGCTTCATACGATAAGCAGTTTGAGCCATAAAACATTTGAGAGAAAGTTGGATTTAATTCAGAGTTTTGGGTTTTCTAAAGATGAGACCTTGCAAATGTTCAAAAAGGCTCCAACTTTGCTTAGGGTATCGGACAAAAAATTAAAGGCTGGAATTGAATTCTTCTTACATACAGTTATGC
Source organism: Vicia villosa (assembly GCF_029867415.1). Lineage (NCBI taxonomy): Eukaryota > Viridiplantae > Streptophyta > Magnoliopsida > Fabales > Fabaceae > Vicia > Vicia villosa. Next base: position 158,270,188 of record NC_081184.1, read on the forward strand.
TGCCAAAGTCCGTACTGGCTAACCGGCCCATGATTTTGATGTATAGCATTGAGGATCGAGTGTTTCCTCGATATAGAGTTTTTCAGCTTTTGAAATCACAAAATCTTTGTAAGGTTCCCAGTTTTGTTTATGTGTTATGCTTGCCCGAGGAGATGTTCTTGAACAAGTATATATCAAAGTTTAAAGAAAATACCGAGGCATTATTAATAGCTTACAAGGGGCATCATATAGCTGGGTAAAGATCTCTTGATGCTCTATTTTGCACTCATCTTTGCCTGAAGTTTAGGCAAATTAGCGATTACAACTTTGTTGGTGCTTATAGTTTACCTCCTTTCCAATTGATATGAGATATATAAATTATGATGATAGCATTTCCTTCCTACCTTGCTCTCTTCTATATATCCATGTTGTTCTATGCATCATCAGAGTCTGCAAACCATTAAGCCGTTATCAAATTTAGTTAAAAACTAGGTTACTTGTTTCTGCAACAAAAACATGTAGGAGGTGCATTTTAGAGTTTAGACACTACTTAAATCACCATTTTCTAATTGCACTTTTTCCACAAAAGGCAAAATTTAAGTACTTTTGAGTTGTCCTTATCATATTATATGTTGAAGCTGCTATGATCTAAATTCTATTGCATTCTGTTTCATTTACAAGCCACCCCATCCCGGTTTGTGAATATTCCTACACTCTCGCTGTGTATTTGAATCTAATTTGTGGTTATGTTTTTTACAGTGGCACGATGTAACGAAAGGAAGGATTGGGGTGCTCGGATTAGGACGAAGCATTGAGGCTGCATTTGAACAGTGTTGAAAGCTTTCATTAGCAGATTTTAACCAATTAATGTCTGTTGATTTTTAATAGTTCCATTGCTGCCTTCTGTATAATTTTGTTTATTTTGGGGATAACAGTGCTTTTAAGATGTTGGATGGAGTTTATAAGAGCAACAATTCTGCAGGCCCAAAAAGTATGTTTTTTTCGAATGTGTATTATATATGTTAATTTGAAAACGACATGGGTGCTGGAAATGTTCCACACTACTTTTTGCTAAAGACAGCTTCAAGAAACTAATAGTAGAGATTGTGTATTTAGAGGCTCTAAAAAAATTTCATCATTTGTTACATGCGAGAAAAAAAAGAAATGCAAAAAAAGACTTCCCCAGCAATCTGAAGTTGAATGATTTTTGGATGGGTCTTTTGAATGATAAAAATAAAATCTCTGGTCCTCGAGATCTAACTCGCCCGACTTAGTGATGTAGTGGTCGGTACTCTGGTCAAAATGGTCCTTAGTCTAGTGAAGATGAAATTTCGAAACCATCTCCATCTTCTCACTCTCATCTCATCCTCCTTGAGACACATGCGCCCCTCTTCATCTGTCTTAACCCTCAGTTCGAATATCGAGTCCTTGGCCGCTCGGCTCATAGTTTTTATCAAGTAGTAGCTGTCTTTGAAGGCACGAACTGAGTCAGTGAAAGCTTTAAACCACTTCTTTGGCTGCTTGAGAGAAACCTAGTTGTGGCGGCTGTTTGGGGATTGTTGCTGAAGATGGAAACAACGAAAGAACAATGGGATGGTGGCGCCAATCTCGAGGTAGCGACACACCATCTCATAAGCCCTTATAAAGGCAATCGAATTCGAATGCAGTTAGGAAAGCGCCAGAGCGCAATGCTCGAAGACCCCACTCTAGAAATCACTGAAGGAAAATCGAAGTTTCAACTCTTTGAAGACAAACTCATACATGGGAAAGCGATTCCCAGGAAAATATGAGCAGATTTGCTGTTCTTGCGTAGGCTGGTAAATTGCCCAATTTTCCCGAAAGCCCAACTCGCATGCGCCTATTTTGACGATTGAGTGCAAGTCATCCGTGCGATCAACAAAACACGAGGCTATTCCTCAGGGTTCCTCCCCAACCCAATCCAGACCGGAATCAGTGATGGTAACGACCAGATGAATACCCTTGGTACTGCAAGCCATTGAAACCTGAAAAGTAGAGGATAATAGTGAATTCGACGATCAAATCAAATCCACCTTTCCATCGCAAATTAAGTGAAAGAGCGAGAACAGGGAGGAGGACGCTGTCCCGACCAAGGTAGTCAAGCACGGGATCTTAAGTAAGATCGGACAACCGATGAAAGATCGTAAAAGTAGGATTGTAGCACGACACTTAAGATCTTACCAAAGGGCAAAATGGTAAATTCACATAGACAAAAACATGAAAATTATAATACATGAACAAGATACCCTATAAATCATAACATTCATGTAATTTAATTAATAATTCATAATCATCAATCCCTAATTTAATAAGCTCAAAAGATCAAGTTCAAAATAAGTAGCTCAAAATGGGGATGATAACAGAGGACAGTTGATGAAGCACTTTCAGCAGTTGATGAAGCGTTTTGTGATCCTTTATTTGAAGTCATTACAGAGGGCAGAATCGTGAGAGGAAGAAGATGAACACGAAATGGGGATGATAATAGAGGGAGAAGAACAAAGATGATAACAGGGGGAGAAGAATGGCGAAGATGATGGTGAAAAGTTTCTGTTTTTCGTGGAAGGGGGAAAGTATCGTATGAGGAAGATTTTGTTTTGCGTTTTTAATTTTAGGGTTAGTAAAGACAGAACTTAAGGAGGACAAAAAAACCGGGTTCACTTAAAAAATCCAACTCGGTTAGAAAGCCCAACAAAACAGGGCCCAGCACTATGGTTTTTACGATCTTACTTAAAAGATCTCGATCTTGACTACAAAAGCACACGAAAAAAGATTTCTGCAAGATCTTAGCACTAAGAGGCAATAAAAGATCGTAAGATCTTACGATCCTACGACCCAGATCTCGATCTTGACTACCTTGGTCCCAACCAAAGCCCTTACTCAATGACAAGCAAGGAACACGAAGAACTTATCCTCGACTAACAATTTCATCATAAGTTTATAAGTTTCACGGGTAAGACCCTCCCCGACCCATGAATTTCATCATAAATTCATTAGTTTCAAGGGGAGAATGCTCCCTGACACATGAGTTTCATCATAATTTTATGAGCTTCACGGGGAGAATGCTCTTTGACACATGAGTTTCATCACAAATTCATGAGTTTCACGGAGAGAATGCTCCCCGACACATGAACTTCACCATAAATCCATGAATTTTGCGGGGAGAAAGATCCTCAACGCATGAACTTAATCAAGAGCTGGATCAAAAACTCAAGAATTCCACCGGTGCAAAGTCTACTCAGTGTCGTAACGGCGACTCCGATTCAATATCACACAAATTTCTAAGGTCTCTACTCGAATTCCTAGTCGGCGTTTGAAAATGGAGAAACCACTGCCAAACACCAACATTCGCCGGAGTTCAACATGCAAAACTAGTCGATGCAGAAATAAAATGCAAAAGTCCAAAACCAAAGGCAAACTTACTTGTTTTGAAGGAAAATGAAGGAACGTAGACAAGTTAGCAACAAACAACAGGCAAAGGCAGGCTCAAATCTCAGAGGAAGTAGACGCGGTAGGAAAACGGAAAGGTGCAAATGACTAAATCCTTTCCTTATTTATAAGATGAGGACCTTGCACAAGAAAACGTGGCACCATTTGGGGTAACATATCGATGTTACGACTCATAATTACCCCTAGGCATAGAACCTAATGATGACGCATCGAAAAACCCACACACATGGCTCGAGGGGACGAATAGTTGTCTCTTCAAGTCACATCACTTCTCCATCTCTCTGAATCCCGAGCATACATAGTCGAACACAAACGAAAAACTCCCTCGTTCCTTCACGAGCATACCTCAAAGGATAGCTCAGTGCGAATGCACGATTAGAAAGATAACTCACGAGCAGACCCAGACGATCAGCTCAAGCATAAGCAGAGTTGTTCCCCGCAAAACTCTATCTCCTCGACGTGGTTTACAGCGCCTCCAACAATGAGCTTGTGCATATTTATGCCCTTGTAACACTGGAAACTTTTCTTGGCCAAGTGAAACTGTCAACCAGAATCCTGACAAAACACACTGTCCTACGCTCGTGTTATGCTCGCGTACTCACGGACAAAGGAACCCACGACGAGCAACGTCTGCGATAATGCGAGCTCACCATTACGGGCTCGAATGTAACTCGCTCCGCATTGTGTCCATCGACCCTCCTCGACGTACAAACTGACATTAAGTCATTACTCCTATGCCTACGAGCAACGACTCGGGGCTCCTATTCTGCCTTCCACGTCTTGTGCGACAAGCAAGACAATTTTGTCTCCCGTAATGGGCGGCTGCGCCCACGTCTTCGAAGATCACAGGCAGTTGATCCATATGGTGAGCACGTACTGCTCACCCCCACTAGTCGTCGAAAATCCTGGCAGTCATTCGTTATGAGCTTGGACTTCAGCCCATAACGGAGACCATTAGCCCAACGTCGGGGCTCGCCATACATACCCTCCTCTACAAAAGGGTCAGATATTCACTTTTCTACACTCTAACCTTGCTACCTCTACTACCAATTCTCATTTTGGCATCGATGTGTCTGCAGCTACACTCCCCTCCTCCTTCATTGATTGCATCAAGTCCGTGACGTCCACCGGCCGCACTTCCGTACAGATCGCGGTAAGATCAATTATAATTTGTTATAAATGAAAAAAGTTAATAATAAATTACTATAATATTAATTTATTAATCATATTAAAAAAATGTATCATAATTAAAATTCAATACAAAATAAATAAAAATTAATTTACAACAAAACAAAAGTTTAGTCATTTTTAAAATCTTGGTTGAATAAATAAATAAAGAATTTTACTTTTAATTATTATCAGTGGTATCAAAATAGGAAACGTTCAACAATCGGTTATATTCCCGCGGACAAATAACGAACAGTCCCTTTACAATTAGATCCAGCGATTTGAACAAGCTCTCGTTACCACATTTTCCATATTTATTTTCACTTATAATTAAATTAAATAAATATTTATATATACTACAACGACGATGAGAATAAAAAAAAACTGAAATTAGATGATTCTAGAACGATCACGATACACCTTTGAATCAAAGAACTCTCTAGACACTCATTTTACTCCTTTTCTTCTATATATATACACACACTCGCGATCGCGTAATGCATCATTCAACAATTTCATAAACACCAATTCTCGAAGCTCATAAATCATTCTCTGATTCTTTCAAAATCTCTTTTTGATTTTCATCAATGGAAGAGGATTTCGATTTTCCAGCATCAGGCGAAATGGAAATGCCGGAGGAAGAAGAGGTGGTGAGTCCGATCCACAAGGTCGGTGAAGAGAAGGAAATTGGGAGGAGCGGTTTGAAGAAGAAGCTTGTTAAGGAAGGAGAAGGATGGGAATCTCCGAGTGATGGAGATCAAGTTGAAGGTAATTCAAACGCTATTTGGCATAACGAATTGGATTGGTAAATAGTAATAATGTAATGTGATTATAATTGCGTTTGTTCTTGATTTTTGTAGTGCATTATACCGGAACGTTGCTTGATGGAACTAAGTTTGATTCGAGCCGCGATAGGGGTACTACTTTCAAGTTTAAGCTCGGTCAAGGTAATGGATGTTTATCGTTGTTGAGTTTGTGATTCATAGATCTTCATGATCCAATGATTGTAATCCCTTGGTTTCATCATTATGCAGGCCAAGTGATCAAGGGGTGGGATGAAGGTATCAAAACTATGAAGAAGGGTGAAAATGCTATATTCACAATACCTTCAGAGTTGGCTTATGGTGAGTCTGGGTCGCCTCCTACTATTCCTCCGAAGGCGACTCTTCGGTTTGATGTGGAGTTACTGTCTTGGACGAGTGTCAAGGACATTACTAAGGATGGTGGGATATTGAAGAACATAATAATTGAAGGAGAGAAATGGGAAAATCCTAAGGATCTTGATGAAGTATTCGGTACGAAACTTGAGCTATTATCCTCTTTGATACATCTATTCTGTAACATTGATTGATCATTATTATCTCACATTTGTGGTGCTTTCATTCTTTCTGTAGTTAAATATGAAGCTCGTCTTGAAGATGGGACGATTATTTCAAAATCTGATGGAGTGGAGTTTACTGTTCAAGAGGGTAAGTTTCATACCTCAAACCTATAAATTGTTTGGGTATAAAAGATAGTTTTTGATTGCTGGTAATTGACTATGATGCAGGTTATTTCTGTCCTGCTTTGGCAAAGGCTGTGAAAACAATGAAGAAGGGAGAGAAAGTTCTCTTGAATGTTAAGCCAGAATGTGAGTCAAACTTTTGTTATTATTAGAATTATGTAAATACATGTTTTGCTTGGTTGTGTAAGTTTATTGAGTTTTATAAATTTTGCAGATGCATTTGGGGAGAGTGGAAAACCTGCATCAGGAGATGATGGCGCTGTACCTCCAAATGCTTCACTTCAAATAGATTTAGAGTTAGTCTCGTGGAAGACCATATCTGACATTACTAAGGACGGGAAGGTCCTTAAGAAGATCTTGAAGGAAGGAGAGGGGTATGAAAGGCCAAATGATGGAGCTGTGGTTCAAGGTACAGTTTTGCTAAAGTTTGTGTTTTGTTTGCTTCCTTGTATTTTATATTGGATTGTAGTATTGAATAGAAGCATTATTTCCATTGATTCAGTGAAACTTATTGGCAAGCTACAAGATGGAACTATCTTTCTTAAGAAGGGTCATGATGATGATCAGCCATTTGAGTTCAAAATTGATGAAGGTACTTTTAAACAATGGTTTTAAGTTGAACTTTTTGACTCTTTATATAAGCTTCTACAATGATCCTAATTGGTATCTTCCATGTACCGTGTAGAGCAAGTAATTCTTGGACTTGATAGAGCTGTGAAGAATATGAAGCAAGGGGAAGTTGCATTGGTGGTCATACAGCCCGAGTATGCTTTTGGTTCATCTGCCTCCCCTCAGGAATTGGCTACTGTTCCTCCTAATTCCACCGTTTACTATGCAGTTGAGCTGGTTTCCTTTGTAAAGGTGAGAACTCATGCCTTAATTTTCTTCAGGTTTTCTAATTTTGGCTAAGTTACTGACTAAAAAGTGGGGTGCAGGAAAAGGAATCATGGGATATGACTACGCAAGAGAAGATTGAGGCAGCTGGAAAGAAAAAGGAAGAAGGTAATGCATTGTTCAAAGCTGGTAAACATGAAAGAGCATCAAAGAGATACGAAAAGGTACACTTACGGAAACAGAAAGACCCCAAGCTGCTATGTAAATTACAGACATGCTGTAGTAAAAAAGTGAGTTAATTATACATGATTTCTTATTCTTTTTCTGTGTGACAGGCCATGAAGTATATTGAGTACGATTCCACCTTTAGTGATGAGGAGAAACAGCAGACCAAAACATTGAAAATTACGTGCAATCTTAACAATGCAGCATGCAAGCTGAAACTCAAGGACTACAAACAGACAGAGAAGTTGTGCACAAAGGTTAGTTTATGAAATTTTCTGCTTTTTTGTTATCTTTGTTTAGTTGAATTCAAGAGGAAATGAAGTGAAATCCATTGATTGACCTTATGAGAGTTTTGTTTTACTGTGTAGGTGTTAGAGCTTGATAGTAGGAATGTAAAAGCACTATACCGTAGGGCACAAGCATATATTCATCTTGTAGACTTGGATTTGGCTGAAATGGATATTAAGAAAGCCCTTGAAATTGATCCAGATAACAGGTATGCATTTGGTTTCGTGTATGGTCCTCATGTTGTATATGCAAACATTAGGTACCTTGTTCTAAAGGGACAACTGAAGAAAGTGTCCTAATTCAAATTTTTGTTTAAATTAATCTTTGGTATGTGGTCTGTGGATGTTCCAGGGATGTGAAGATTGAGTACAAAAGATTGAAGGACAAAGTGAGAGAATACAACAAGAAGGATGCACAGTTTTATGGAAATATATTTGCAAAAATGAATAAAGTGGAACAAGCAAAAACTGCTGCAGCAAAGCAGGAATCTGTGGCTATGGCTGTGGATAGTAAAGCTTAAAGTAGAACTTAGAAGCTGACAATGTTATGTTTGTATCCATCTTTACAAAAATAGCACTAGCATGATATTGCAATTACTGAGTGGTCTTTCTTTAGTATCGGTCCTATAACTGTTTCTTGTTCATATCTGTGTGATGTGAATCAGTCTTGTAGACTGATGATTAATAAGAAATGAAGTAATCAAGATTTGGATTCAAGTGTCTCTTTTACTCTTAATTACTTTAAGGTTGCAATAATAATAATAATAATAATAATAATAATAATAATAATAGTAATAATAATAATAGTAATAATAATAATGATAATAATAATAATAATAGTAATAATAATAATAGTAATAATAATAGTAGTAATAATAATAGTAGTAGAATTTCTTTCAGTGAAAATGGACATTGAGTTTTGCAGTTTTCTATATTAATGATATATACAAGTATTTATGTTTATCAAAAGTAAATTCGATATAAAAAATTATAAAAAAAGTCATTAATGCATATGGAATTTTTAAAATGAATTTATATTAAAAAACGAGAAAATCTCAATAAGGCCTTTGCACTAGAGGAAATAAGCAGGACAAAGATTGCGGCGACATAGCCACTATGGAGGATGTCGCCACTATGGAGGATGCATGGAAGATTGTTGTTGCTAACACACCTCTGATACAAGTGGATGGATGAAAGAGCAGAGGTTCATCAACAAGTTTTATAAGACTTTAGAAAGAGAGGTCCTGCTAGAATATCAAAAAATGCTATCAACAAGTTCCTGAAATTGATGTACACCAGTTATTTTCTGTGACGTAGTAATAAGACTAAAAGGTTCATATAGTTTAGGATTGATATTCTTGTTACTTATTGAGTCGGATAAATATAAATATTAGGCTTTGGCAAGGAATGAAATTGATAACTGACCTTTTATGTGGTCAACGAATATGGAATTTCAATGAACATATAAATCTGTACACGTGTATAAATTTATGGGGCCAAAGAGTCACTTGTGAACCCCAAGTGTTCACAAGTATCCCCACTAAACACACTCTTATCATAATAGTTGCACAAGTTACTCCTTGGTTCAACTTCCTTTAATTGGGAGGTAGAATAAACACTTTCTTGGCATATACAGAATTTACGGATATGAAAGTGGCCCGGGTCCTCGTCGTTAACAGCAAAAGTACATTTTGAACTAAGAGTTCAAATTGTTCAATCATCCTTGCCAGCAGTAATGCAGAGCTATAGCCAGGGTTCCCTCAACACCATTGTCAATTAAGTAATATATACAAGCTCGATGATCATTGCCGGCTCTTCTCTGTTACCATATTGCTTCTCAAACATACATGCATTTTTTAAGTAGTTTATATCTCAAGGAACTTTCACTCTCTCCCCGATCCCACTTCAAGTTTTTTGAGGAAAGGAATCCTCATATTGTTCATTGAACTCAATATTTCATTAGCCTGGCTTTCCTTTCCTGCGGATTTATATAAATGTACAGCTACACTCATGATGAACCTGTCCCCTTTTGTTGATTTGCGTATACTTTCAAAAAAGTTGATTCCTTCTTCCACACGTCCATATTTCAGGTAACCTTTCAGAATTGTTCGGTTACATATGAGATCGGGAATTAAACCGAAAGTTGATATTCTTGCATATACCCTCTTGGCTTCATCAATCATCCCGGCTTTTATGAATGCTGAGAGCAAAATATTAAAATGGGCACAGGATGGTGAAATGCCCTTGCTCTGCATAGTATATATGGTTTCCTCAGCTTTGGAGTAATTTAGGCTTTCTGTATATGCTTGGACTAGTGAAAGATAGGTGGAAGAATCGGGCAAACAACCTTGTCTCTGCATGGCCTGGAAAAGTTTCTCTACTTCATGAAGAACTCCAGCATTTGCATATACATATATCATAATATTATAGCTGATCTGTAATCACCAGCAAAGGCAAAGAATTAGCTCTAATTCTCTATAACAGTCATTATTTAAAAAATCACAAATGTAAAATGTGCCTTGCAATTCAATGTAAAATATGTCATTATTTTGGACCTTAACATATCTCAAGCTTTTAAATAAAATTAATTCAACAAGAGTTGTAAAGTAATACTTGAGTCTTGAAAATATAGTAAGAAATTTTCAACTTTACCTTTCCAGGTCTAATTCCTTCTTCCTGCATTTTACTAAACAACTGTGAAGCTTCCTGTATCATACCTGCAAAATACATAATTATGAGCTTTCTTGGGACTAAGTAGAACACCAATCATGAAAAGTAAATGAACTAATCACCAATCATCATGTGCTAATCACATTATGTTTGCACTCTCCATTTCATGGAAATTATATTGGATACAAAAAAAATATTATGCACGAGAAAACAGGTAGAATGAAATTTTCAAGCGCAAAATTGCATCTAGAATTATCAAAATTTCATCTGTTATGTAAAATGGTCCATTACCAGCTTTCCCATAATAGCCTATCAAATTCATATATGCTTTATCATCCAAAGGGACGCCTAATGAGCTAGCTTTGTTGAACATCTCCACAGCTCTGTCCAACTTTTGATATTTTCCGTAGACACTGCATAGAGTTTAACATTGATCAAAAAATTAGCAACCAAAAGAATAGATACAAAACCTTTATCAGCGGAGGACAGCTTATAGAAACTATAACCTTATCATAGTGTTATATGTTTGAATTGATGGAGTGATGCCATTGGTACACATGAGCTCAAAAATACTAGATGCAAAATGCAATTTTCCTACAATGTGAAATAAACTGTATTAGCAAGCTTGCTGTTTTAACTTTATCTTTCTTATGTAAGCAGAAAGCTTGAGATCAAACCTGCTTCAAGCATGGATTTGATAAACGTATTATAAGCAACAGTATCAAGTTTTATGTTTTCTTCAAGGCTCCGGGAGATGATATTCTCAGCCTCCTGATGTTTTCCTGATTAATAAATACGTATAAAATCACCAGTTAAATGTTAAGTAACCACATGGTGAAAAGAGAAGCAAGAAAAAATAATTGATGTTCCTGAAACTTGCTAACTGTTGTACTGTACGACTCTTTTCAATCCAAAAAAACTTTAGATTTGCATATAAAAAAGCTATAGATAGTGAGAGATAATAACTCAAGAGTTGTTAATTGTTATAGCATATTCCAGTTCATTGGTAGAATTATCTGAGAGGACAAGGTGTTGCATTTCAGGTTGATACGAGTTTAGTTTAGTTAAGTGTGGCCATACCTTCATTTGTCAAAGCATTTACAGCAAGGGTAACACCAACAGCACCTAAATCATGTCCTTCCTCTGTTGCTTGCTTATATAACAAATATGCTTTTTCTTGTTTGCTGCATTTGGCATATGCATCAATCATAGAGTTATAAAATAGTTTACGATACGTTGGAGAATTTACATATTCTGCAAAAATATCCTCAGCTTGTTTGAGCATATGGTGTTTCCCATAATGGCTAATTAAAGAAGCTGCAGTGACTTCTTCCATTTTGCAGCCAAGGCTAATCAATTGATGGTTGAGTGATTCGGCTTTACTGATTTCTCCTGTGGAAAAAAAGAAGGTTGAAAATAGAAACATCAAAAAAGATATCACAGAAAGAGGTGCGATCAATTTCGAAGTAGAGATATACCATTTTTAGTCAAATTAATGATGATATGACAAACAATATTTGATCCCCCTGCACAACCCAGCAATAGTTTCAGTAACATTTTTGTCTTACTGAAGTTGTTATTTGTCAGATATGCACGGAGCATCATCCCAAGAGCTGTAGTATCGAGTTTGTCAGTGGACTTCATGGTGACTAGTTTATCATCAATTTGCACATCCTCCTTATGTTCACAAAGAATCCAATAAAATGTCTGGAGGAATTTAGAATTTTTGAGAGATTCATACTTAACCATTTCATTTGTCAACTGCTCAGCTTCCGGCAGCATTCCCTCCTTGCAATAAACCTTCATGACTGTCCTGTACAGCTCCTCGTCAAATTGTGTCCCGTCCTTCCTTATTCGAACGATAAATTCCTTCGCCTTGTTCATCAAATCAAGTCCTACATACAGACTAAGCATATCGTTACAAGAACCGGCATCGGGCAGCCCTGACTTGCATAGAGCTAAAAATGTTCCCTCAGCTGATACTACATTTTCTTTAGTCACGTAACACTGTAACAGGACAATATAAGCAAATCGAGAGAACCGTAGGTTTCTAGACTTCATGAGTCCAATAACTTCTAAAGCTTTGTCGACATTTCCTGAAGCAAGAAGGACTTGTGCCATTGCCAAATATGTCTTCTCATTGGTGAGTAGGCCTTGGTATTTTATCTTTTCAAATGTTTTGCAAGCATCCTCGTATAAACCAAGCTTTCCATAAACTCTTATAAGCAAACCATATATGACTTCATCAGCTGGGGTTTTGTTTCTTGCCATTTCAGAAAAGAGAGAGAGGACTTTAGGGTAATCCTCGTATTTGTAATACAAAGATATAAGTGTAGCACAAGTGTAATTACTAGGAGCTACTCCATGAAACCTCATTTCGTCATACAGTCTTTGCACTTGATCTCTGTTTCCATTTTTAGCATTTAAATTTATGAGTGAGTTATAAGTTGATTCCTCAGGGACAAATCCGCTATTCTTCATCTCATCAAAAGTCTCGAGAGCATCGACGTGCAGCCCTTCTTTGACAAGAGAACTAATGACTACCGTATAAGTAAAATAATTAGGTACTACCCCATTTCTTACCATATCCCTCCACACCAGAACAACCTCTCTATGGAGTGATTTCTTTTGCAATGATGATAGCATAAAGTTGAAGACAGCAACCGAGAGAATTATTCCCCTTTCTTTCACAGCTGAATAGAAAGATAACATGGACTTATGGCGCCCCCATCTTGCATAAGAACAGAGCATGGTACCACAAGCCACTTCATCTGGTTCACAACCTGCATCGAGCATCTCCAAGAAGATTTCTTCCGCCAGATTAAGCTTTCCAACTTGCCCATATAGGCGCAATATTATAGTATAGACAATAACACTCGGATGGTAGCTCAGCTGTTGAAGCATAGGACTATCAATACACGGGTTCAATTTCTATACAATTAGGCCAAATAACATAAATAAAACAAACTAGCAAGTAGCAATACAATATAGAGAGTAGGTCCCATCAAATAAAAAGTGGGTTCTGTATTATTTAGTTGGCAAAATTACATTTATTCTTTGCGGTCTTGAGTTTGACCTGTATTCGGATTGCTTCTTTAAGTTTCTTTTGTCTCGTATTGGTCTTTCATGTTACATTTTGTTTGCACCATTAGCATTTTCAACAATTTCGGTTTAAAAAGCACATGAGGCATTTTGATTTTGAGATAAGTCACATAGACATGTCAGATCCGTCCATTTCCCTTCTCCTTTCACTTTGTTTTTCATTTAAATTATGAAATCCGAAAACCTTAGAACCAAAGAAGCAAATATTTCACAACAATTTCTTTATTCAAGAGTAATGATTCAAATTCAAGAACCTAAAACAATGAGTCGTTCATTCCTAGTGTCGTGTGAGATGATTGGGCACATGAAGATCGCTCATCTCTAGCTATAGAACAAAAGTTGGGTTCACACAGTCACAAAATGTAAGATAAAGGAGAACAATGCAAGAAGAGCGTAATTTAAAGGATAGCGGTGTAAATAGATTCATAGAGTGTAACTTAAAAGACCAATACAGGACCCAAAAAAAACTTAAAGAACCAATCCAAAGTAAAGATCAAATTTAAAGGACTGCCGTCATAATTTTGCCTCTTAACTAAAGACCATCATGAATTTCATCATGTCTAAAAGATTGTAATGTTGCACTCCTCAAAATAAAATGAGTCATGCAAGTAACTTAACCCAGTATCTAAGAATTCTAGCTCCAAAACAGATTCTAGTTTGAGGCTTAGATTAGTATATTCAACTAAAAAAAGCAATTCTAGCCTCACATTAACATTGCGCGAATGTATTCAAACATAAATCACTTTACATATAAGTTACTTTTAATAAAAATCACTTCATTTATGCTACACACCAATTGATTAGGGGGAAATGAAGAGAGTGAGAGAGAGACCTGCATTTTCATCCAGCCAAAGAAATCCCTAACTTGTCTCCACCCCTTTTGCTCCTTAAGCACAACACACATCTCCTTAAAAGTAAGCTTCCCAACAAAAGAACCCATAACCACCCTCATATCATACACCCCATCCGCCATCTCCGAAAGAGCTCGAACCTTCTTAATAGCAGCAATCACGTGTTTCCCATACAACTGACCATTACGATCATCTTGCAAATACTGAACCATCTGTTCAGGAGTTCGCTTAATCCAACGAGGAGTTTGAGCTTTGGGACCTTGGTTCCTCCTCAGAGCGCTGAGATAGCGAGCTTTACCCTTGATTATGCGGCGGGCGTTGTTGTCGGAGAGAGGGGTTTTAGGTTTGAGGTGATTGGGTTTTGGTTTGGTTGGGTCGCCGGTGTGAGGGGACCATGGGTCACGGTGTACTTCGTGGGATGGGGTGTAACTGCGAATGGGGAGAATGGATTTGTTGTGGTTGTTTTTCTTGGTCTTCTTGGTGTGGTGTGGAGGTAAGAGTGGCGTAGAGGAGAGGAACGAGGATTTCAGAGACTCCATCTCCGAGTTTGAATTTGAGTACTAGCTGTTTGAGAAAATGTGGATATCAGAAGAACTATGCACAAGTAACATAACAACCGCGAGATAGTGCTCTGTGTTTTTGCCTATTGATAACGACTAGCGATAAAATAGGAATGAATAAAAATAGATGTTCGAATCTATAATATAAGAAAGAAAACTGTGCTGGATTATACAACTTAACCCTTGCTTTATTAAGTGACAAATCTCACTTATGGGGGCAAATTAGGTCCAAAGTAATCATTTGTCAGGCAATTAGATGGTATTAGTTACATAATTGGGACCTTTTTGTGCCATTCCTTTGCTGTCTCCATTATTTTATATTATTCAACCCATTAACCGGTTGCATATGGACGAGAAAAAGTAGAAAAGTTTCCTCTGCAAAACAGCAACAGCAGTCATGGTCTTCCCAATGAATACACTGTTTGCAGGTATCATTCTTTCTTTCCTGCTCTTTCTTTCTTTTCTCTTCTCTTTCTTCACTTTTCCCATCTACCTGGCTTGTCCGGATCAAACCTAACACAAAAAAACCAAAAACAAGTATCAATCTTTCTTTCCTCTTCTCTTTCTTTCTTTCCTCTTTTCTTTCATCAGTTTTCACTTTTCCCATTTACTGGTTTTGTAGATTTTCATGGCTTAGTAAAGTAGCTGAAGATGCTGTCTCAGGTATGGTTCTTCAATATTTTTTAGATTTTGAATCATGAGATTTCTTTGTTTTGTTATATTCATTAGGAAAAATGTAATCTTTTTGGATTTTGAATCATGGGTTATTCGTAGGTTTTTGCAGAGAGGATGTTCGAGGAAGAAATTGGTGGTTTGAAAGTGAAGAAATTGGGTCCCTCTATATGGTTCTCAAGATGCAACAACTTCTCCAAAACTACGACATCCGTAACGAAACCCTAAAAGATGTCGCTTCGTACATGCTAAAAGCAATGGTTTTAGATCTTGAAGGTAAAACATGTAATCTTCGGAACATCGTCTCTGTTTTGTTTGGAAGTTTTTTCAATTTATGTGGTTGTTAATGAGTTACAGGTTTAGGTTGGCTATTCCAAAGCTTAGCGTACATGGTATGGTTTCTGCTGTGAAAGATATTTTAGAGCAGCTTAAACTTTGTGTTGCACATCATTACCCAAAATACAGGTGAAGTAAGCTCAAGAGATAACATTTTTGAAGTTGTAAATATGCTTAAAATGTCGATTCCTCTTTATAAAGAAACAATTATGTGATGTTTATTTATTTTACTCTTTGGTTGCAGTTTGTTGAAAGTATGGCGAAGTCTTAGTTATAATCTGAAAACAACTCTCGGTAGCATGGTTTCTCACTTAGCTTCCCTGTTTGCTTTTGAAGATTATGTGTTTCAGCTTCTTAATTTTCAATATTACATTGCTTTAGTATGTATTTTTGTGCATAGCAGATCTGATGTATGTGTGAACATGTGCAGGTGCAAGTCACGACGTAGAAATGCTTAATCGTGCCTTAATATCGGTCTGCAGTAGCATGTTTGATGTCCAGTCGTGGCCAGATTTCAGAATATGACTCAACAAGGTCATCACATGGTGGAGTTATGGCTTTTCTACTCCTTCATGTATTGCTGCCATTGGCTTTTCTGCTTCTTCATGTATTGCTGCCATTGGCTTTTCTGCTCCTTCATGTAATGAATTAGTATCCTTTTTGTGAATTTTGTCTAACTGTTTTGAATCTCCAGGATAGGACCTTGGTTATGGTTATGATGACCTTGAAATGTACTTGGGCTGCAATGGTCCTTATAATACTACCTCTGCCTTATGTTATCTTGGTCTGAACTGATAATTTTAAATGCCTTTTATGAACTGACATGTTAGAATAGCTTGCTAATTAGATAATAACAGAGGAAAAGTTCAAGCATTGTAGTGCAGCTTATAATAATTCATCACCACTTCTTTGAAATGTTGTTTATTTCTTTGTATTCATAAGACAATCACCAACGATCAGGGCGGTAACTACAAAACGGCAAATTTAGAGTAACTACAAAACAAGACCGCTTTTATTTGTTAAAGTTTGGTTTGCTCTTTTGTCTTAAAGTTTGGTTTGCTCATTTGTCTTAAAGTTTGGTTTGCCCTTTTGTCTTAAAGTTTGGTTTGCTCGTGTCAAACGAGGTTTCAAAGTGTATTTTGTATTTTGTATTTTGTGGTACTTACGATGATTTCTCTTGTGCAAAACCATAGAGCCTGATGTCTCATAATGAGAAATGTGATTTTGGAGAATTTTTGGTTTATTTTGAAGAAAATGTATTGAAGAATAAAAAATTTACAATCTCAATATGGGTAATGGGTTCAATGTCACCGAAATTTCATCTATCTTATTGATGAATTGTGTTTTTTAAATCTAAATATTAAAATCCTATGGTTGGAGGAATTTTATTTTTGATAGAATTTACTTGGTGAAAAGGACATGCATCAAAGTGAATAGAGGATCAGTTGCTGTGAGTATCGATGGAGTGTGTTAATTTTCTTATACCCAAATACAGGTGATTCCTTGTGCTGTGCTGTCTTTGTTCGTTCATCCCACAACCCAGCATCATACTATTAACCAGATTTTCTGGGCTTTTTGTGTTTATCTTGAAGCTGTATCAGTTCTACCTCAATTGCGAGTCATGCAGAACACAAAGGTCTCTTAAAAATATATTTCAGTCTGTTCCTTTTACTTTACTATGGTTTAATTGTTTGAAACTGTTTGTAGTTAATTCTGAAATTGAACTTTCAGATTGTTGAACCATTCACAGCACACTATGTTTTTGCCCTTGGAATTGCAAGGTTCTTGAGTTGTGCACATTGGGTCCTCCAGGTTTGTTGGGATTTTGACTTCTAAGATGTTTTTATCATCCAATTCTGAAAATATTTAAAACTATTTTATCATAATATCCTCTAATTGAGTATCATCAATAATTTTCATATTTATACCTTGGCTTTATTATAAACCTTGGCTCGCGTTGTTGTGTATCACATTTCTACTTCAATGAAGTTTTTGGATTTAGCACTTTGATCCGAAACCGTGTATTTTTTTACAGGGTTTTGGAAATGTAGGTTCTTGGGCTGCACAATTGATTGATGAGAAACCTGCTGTTGGGTTACTTCTCTATATGAAGTGATCCAGTCGTCGTCATCAATATCAGTTTTTGCCTGTTGTGAATGAGGTCGATAAATCCTTTCTATTTGTTGTTACTATTCTATAATTATTCTGTTTCTATTATGTATTCTCATCTATGTGTTGTTTTGTTTCAATTTAACAATATATTTTTGGCAGAACCATATAGCAAGAATTGGAAAGATGAATGAGATTTTTAACAATATATTTTTGTTTTCCATTGTTTTCAGGATTTTCATACATCAATCAATTGGTTCCAGATTTTAACAACAATTACAGTAATTAAAGAGTTTAACATGTATCAGTTTCCTTCATTCTTCTCCAATGTTATCAACATGCCGCCATTGAGGTGCTAAGATGCTTTTGCACGGCAGATTCTCTGGCAGCAATCATAGGCTACAACGTGATGTTTATCTGGTGGACTTTTGGTTTGCCACCATATTATGCCATCTGCCTTTGCTAAGTGTTTCACTTTTGCTAACCAGTCATTCATTTTTCTGTTTTTAGCAGGAGATAACAATTACGGTGATGACAAGATTCTGTACGCTCATGAGTTCCTAAGTGAAACAGATTGTGTTGCTGATAATTGTAGGGGTCTAACTGTAAGAATTATTACCAACATTCAATTGCCACTGCAGAGGCCCTATAACTAACTACTTATTTTGCAGGTCCAAGCTAACTCATAACCGAATTCGTAACCAAATTTTGACAGAATGGAAGGGGAGAGAATTGCGGGATTTAAGATGGTTCAAGGACCGATTGAGAATGGTGTTGAAGGAGGCAAATTTGTTGTGCATGAACATGAGAATGGAAAGCTGGAACAAGATATGGGAGCTGGTGAGGCCATCAAATTTGGCTCACATGGAGATGAATCTGCTAAAGGGGAAGCTAACTAAGTTACTGATTCCAATACCCCGAAGAGCACTGCTGAAGACTGGCCTGCACCTAAGCAGATTCTGATGGAGGAGATACAGGGAGATCGGTTCCTTATTCTCCTGTCTGATGCACTTCACAAGGCCTTTCAACTTTAGAGATTACCAAGAGATTACCAAGAGATTGCATATCAAATTAAATGTGGTATTATTACAAATTAAATACATGTTTAATATACCATTTAATTTAAATTAAATACACTTTCATACTATTTTACTATTAATTTTTAAATTTTCTTGCTAAATAAAAGTGTAACAACAATATTTTGTAATTAAAGTGATATAAATAGTATCATAAAA
Source organism: Vicia villosa (assembly GCF_029867415.1). Taxonomy (NCBI): domain Eukaryota; kingdom Viridiplantae; phylum Streptophyta; class Magnoliopsida; order Fabales; family Fabaceae; genus Vicia; species Vicia villosa. The sequence continues at coordinate 158,289,184 of NC_081184.1, forward strand.
AACAAAATTTTTTAAGCATTCGTATTATTTTTGTAGCGTTTATTTATGTTTACATTTATTTTGATTTTAATATGTTTTTTATTTCTCTCTCTATTATGTTAACATTATTTATATTTATTTTATTGAATGTGTATTTATATGCATAATTAGATAACATGACTGATTTTTCTCTCTCTAATATGCTGTATAAATGATTTTAACAATATTTAATTATAGTATATTTATAAATATTTTAGTCCATATTCTTTAATAAAGAATATTTATGTATATATATTTTTAAAATAACATATGACATATAATTATAAAAACTATAACAAATATTTTCTTGATCCATTTTTTTTATATAGATAAAAAAAGTATTTTTAATCCAAATTTTTTATGAATGATGCTATTTTTATAAGCGAGAAAAGTTTATTATTGAATCAAATATTTTTATATATAATGACAATGTTATTTATTATATTATTTCTGGTATGCTGAAATGCATTTAATGCATAGTGACTAATATCCCCAAATATTTTTATATATAATGACAATGTTATTTATTATATTATTTCTGGTATGCTGAAATGCATTTAATGCATAGTGACTAATATCCTCGAGATGTGCATTATCATAATCTTACCATATCTCCATTCTTTGTATCTCTCGTCATTGCTTTTGATTTTATTCCAACCCACTTTTTTCAACAAACCAAACCCATTTTCTGAAACAAACATATCTTCTCTCAACAATTTAATTAATTAATATTATTAATTAAAATTTATGCAATTAAAATAAAAATTTATTTCTTTTCTAAGTGATTTTTGTTTTTGTTTTAAAAATTGAAAAAATTTAATTTTAATATTTTTTGTTACATATATTTTTATAAATGTAAAAAAATAAATTGTTGATATAAATATTTTTTATAAACGGGAAACAGTTTACTATTGGTACAATTATTTTTATAAATGAAAAAAAATGTATTGTTGATATAAATTTTTTTATAAACGAAAAATGTGCATTATAGAACAAATATTTATTAACACAGGAAAAAGCGTATTGTTGATATAAATATTTTTATAATCGAAAAAAGATAGATTGTTAATATAAATATTTTTTAAATGAAAAACAGTTTATTGTTGATACGAATATAAATGGAAAGTGTATTGTTAATACAATATTTTTATAAACGGAAAAAAAATGATTTGTTGATAAAAATATTTTTATAAATTGGAAAAAATTATTGTTGATACAAATATTTTTGACATCGGATATCAAAATATTTGAAAGCAGTGATATAATATTTAATGCTATATTCACTTTTTTTTCTTCACTTTTTACACATTGAATACCAACTCTCTTTTATGTGACATCAATAAAAAGAAATAACTTACTAATCCAACTTTATTACGGGAAAAATGAAACCACTGATCAAAACATGTAGTGAGTCAATAAAATTTTATTGTTTGTTTTCTTATATCGTAAAAATTATATAAAACGGGAAAAATGAAACAACTGATCCAAATATTGATATCATTTACATTTTATCTTTTAAATAAATAAACAATAAATAAATTTTTTTATTTAACAATTTAATTTTTCTTTCATTTCATTTTTATTATATATTAAAAACAATGCGCGTACCATACCAGTACCCGTGCGTACGCACGGGTATCCCGCTAGTTTTAAGTCAAAACAATCTCTATGATATTTCATGTTTTCTTTTGTAGTAGAGAAAAAAAGTGTATATGTCAATAGTAATTTTAAAATATTAATATAACATAGTTGAATATTATAATTTTATTATATGATGGTATAATTCTTAGTGTTTTAAAAATCGGATCGGATATTAAATCGGTGAGGATATTAGGTCACTGGTTTATTGGTCAAACCACTGATTCACTAGTCGAACTGCGTGACTAAATCGGATAACTTTGTTGAATAGACCGGTTTTATGACTTGACATGATACATGGTAGTAATTTGTTGACAGTATAAAATAGTGTCAGTGCATATATTTTTTTTCCAAATTTAAAAGTAAAATTTGTTCGAATGGAATAGCATTGAATTGATCTTTAGAACATATTGTTAAGTAAGTATATACTTTTCGCAATAATGAGGGCCTAAAACTAGTATGACAGATGTCAAAATTAATCAAGTAAGGCTTGATTTAGGAATGACAAAGGGACGGACGGTTACTACCTCCTCAAATCCAAATCCGAGTCCCCAAACAATTTTCGTTCCACGTCCCAAACTCAAACGAGGATGGAGAATTAAAACTCAAACCCGACGCAAATAGGTTCGGGTATCCCCGACTCGTCACCATTTATTTAGTGAAATCAATTTTTTTTAATAAAAATACTTATTTTTTTTCAAAATAAAATTATATTATAAATAATAAAATAAAACAATTTCATACATACATTTAAAATATTTTAAATAATACAGATTAAAATATTAAAATATTGACCACTTATTTTATATTTTAAATTATCAAAAATAAATAATAATAATAATAATAATATACATAATGAAATAAATAATTATTATTAATGGCTTAATTGCAATTTTAGTCCCCCTATTATCCATTTTTTGTGTGTTTTGATCTCTCTATTTTAAAATCCAGAATTTTAGTCCCTATATTTTAGTTTTTTGAGGATTTTGGTCCCCCTGCAAATTCGAAGGCAATTTTAAATGAAATGACGCTCACAGTGATGATGTGTTAGTGTCATTTCAACAATGAACTGTTCAAAAAAACTAATTTTATTTAAGATTTATGTTGAATATGTCATCAATTTGAGTTTCATTTTATTAAAAATTGCCTTCAGATTTGCAAGGGGACCAAAATCCTCAAAAAACTAAAATAAAGGGACTAAAATTCCGAATTTTAAAATAGGGTGACCAAAATCCAAAAAAAACAGATAGTAGGGGGACCAAAATTGCAATTAAGCCTTAATAATAATAATAATAATAATAATAATAATAATAATAATAATAATAATAATAATAATAATAATAATAATAATAATAATAATAATAATAATAATAATATAGGGGTCAGGTTGATGTGCATAAGGTATATCCTTATGCACGGTGCATAAGTCTCGTACGAGTAATATTTAAATTGTTCCGAGTAACATTTTAGTCGTACGAGTAATATTTAAATTGTTCCGAGTAACATTTTAGTTAGAAACGAGTAATAATATCATAATCCATGAATAATATATGCATTATTTGTACACATCTATTAATTATGAGTAATTAGTAATTGTGAGTAATGTGTACACTATTCTAAGTAATATTTACATCATTCTCAGTAATATCGAATTTTAACTATTTTGAGTAATATATTCATTGTTCTGAGTAATATTTATACTATTTTGAGTAATGTATATATTATTTTGAGTAATAAATATAATCCTTTGAGTAATATAAACAATATTTGAGTATTTATGCATCGTGCATAAGGATATACCTTATGCACATCAACACATTCCATAATATAGCATTTCATCTCACTGGTTTCTTTCTGGTTTGATCTTAGGAAAATTTCCATGTATCATCTTAATAAGAGTGTCTCATAATACAATTAAGGGTTAATAGTAGTTTACCCTCCTGTAATATGAGCGTGTTTCGGTTTATCCCCCACCGTTGTCAAAGGCAGGTTTTAGCAACAGTTTTTTTTTGAAAAACCGTTGCCAAAAAGTAGGAAGGAGGAAAAGCAAAATTCGCTAACATTACAAGGGGGTGAATTACTATTAACTCTACAATTAAAAATAGAAAATATCTCCTTAGTGTTTAACACACTCATCAACAAATATTTAACTTTAAAATCGAGTTGAAATCTCGTTTTGCTTTCTTCGGTCCAATGAAAATTCAAGTTTATTTACTATTTTATTATCAACACAATAAGGAGTAATAAATTGACCATTAATTACAATGTTTCATAATTCAAGCTATTAGCTTCCATGAATATTTTAATTCTAGTTGTCCATATATAAAATCTTTCACTATCAAAAGGTGCAGAATTTTTTAGAAAATACTTCAAATTAAAAAGAACTTTTTGAATTCATCATTATATCTCCTCAGACGATACGTCTTATAATAGGATTTAAGATATGCTTCTATTTGCTGGACAAATGACTCATAACACAAAAGAGGAGATTGAATTGTCGAGATTTAAAAAAGAGAGTCTATAATAGACTATAGGCCAAACCTTACAAATTTAGTGTAGGTCATATCCCTTTGTGATGGAGGCTATGATTTTCATTTCCCCCCTCAAATTTCCTTTTCAACGTCATTGTTATCCTTCCTTGGTCTTCTCGACGACTTTGATCGTCTTTTTTAATGATGATTTATCCTGACGATGGGTTCGTTTCTTACGTGGTGAGCTGTCCTATATATAGGATTTCCTAAGGGAAGCTTGCTCTCCTCTCACAAACGTCATTCTTTCCTTCTTATTGGGTATACCTGCTTAATCTTCTTTTCTTTATCGATTATTCAATGACGTCTTTCAGATTGACTAATTCGTCCATGTTATGCTTGTGTCTTTTATGGAGTGGAAAAACGTTGACTTGTCTATATTGGTTTATTCTTTGTGAAAATGGGGGTATCTTACTATGGCCTCTTTGAAGTCAGTATCTGAGCACTCTTGTAAAATCCTCTCTCTCAATATCGAGAAGAGTGTAAGATAAAAACCTGACATGTGGCCCTTTATGAGCGTCCAAGTCTACATTGTAACAGCCCGAATTTTATTATTTGACTAATTAAATTAAATAAGGATTTATTTACTTAATTTGGACGAAGTTTGATAATTAATTGGATCGTCGGTGTTATTGAGAAACGTGTTCGGATTATTAAGTGAAGTTGGAATTTATTCGGTTAATCGAAGAATTAATAAAGTGGAATATGTAGAGAAATAATATTAGAAATAATATTATTATTGAATTTTATTTATTTGAGATAAAGTCGGATTTAATTGGATTAATCAGAAAATAATATTAAGGGTAGTAATATTATTTGTTGGAGCATAATTATTTATTTGACTACTCTATTTTATCATTTGGGCCTAATTAGTTAGGAAGAGGAATTATATGGGTTAAGCCCAATAGGAATAATATAGTAAAGGGTAGAATGAGGGAGAGAAGTATCATTTTCATTTTTGCTGAGTTTTTTTCAAAAGAAGGAAAAGAGGAGAAGAGGAGCAAAAAGAGGAAGAACAACAAGGGGCAAAAGCTAGGGTTTTGGAGGAGAAATCAAGAGGTAAGGGGGAGAATCCTTATTATTATGGGTTAGTATGATTGGGTCAATGGGTAGATTAACATGATTTAGGGATTCTTGTTCTTCAACTTTTAGGTTTTTAACATGTTAGGTTTTGTTGAGAATTCATAAAATTGAGATTAAAAACTTGCTTTGATGTTAGTAATTGGTACATTGATGAAATTGAGAGATAATTGAGAATCACAAATTGACATATAAATATATTCTGTGTGGTAATTTTGGTACTGAAGCGACATATATCAAGTGATAATTTGACAGCTGCTATGTTTTCTTGGATAAATATAATAATTGAGATTGAATGAATCATGCTTCATGACATTATGTTTTGCTACTTACTGTAGCGTAAAACTATAATATGGTGCTTAAAGTGTGTTGGTGGTGTTATCTATGATATATAATGAATATCCAAATTACATGTTTTGCTAGGTGAAATAAATCGGTACTGTAGCGTAGATTTTTTTTGTATTTCATTCACATTGCAAGTATATATATATAAGTCACTAGTTTGGTATAATAATAGTGAAATACTAAATAAAATATAGGTCCATGAAGTTAAGAATAACAAAAATAATAGCCACCTAAACTAACTTAGCACCTGTATAATTTATACAATTGCAGCGATACTGTAGCAGTGCTATGTGTAAAATTGAGAAAAATACTGTAGCGGAATAAGTCCATTCCAATTGTTTCAATTCAAGGTTACTGATATATATTTCAATTATAATAATTTAGTATTATTAATAATAATCTAGTATTATTAATAATAATTTTTTTTAGAGTTTTGAAATTAGAGATAAATAATTAGATTAACGAGTTAATTTAAGTTATTTTTTAATTTCGTTAAAGTTGTCAATAGAGTTGTTAGAGTTGTCAATAAAGTTGTCAGAGTTGTTTTGAATCATTAAGAGTCATAATTTAAATTGTTTGCGTAATTCTGACATGTTTAGAGTTGTCAATAGAGTTGTCAGTGTTTCTTTTGAGTTGTTTAGAGTCAATTTGATAAAACAAAAATTAAAATTGAAGGTACTTGACTCTTTAGAATTGTTTTATTATTACTTGAGTCAGGCCGTTAGCCAATTAAATTTATAAGAGTTATTCTTGTATATTTAGAGTTGTTAGTTTACGATGTCGGTGTTTACATTTTCGATGAAACTTTACAAATTTATAACTTTTGAACCGTATCTCTGTTTGAGTCCCCGTTCGAAGCGTTAGTAAGCTAACGCCATATTCTTTTCAATAAAAATGGTCTTGTTAGAAATAAGTGCATAGAAATTAATATGGTGTGATTGTTAATTGGATGATTAAATTAATAGTTGAATTAATTTCAATGAGTTCAATTGATTAAATAAATTTGGAATTAGATCAATTATTCGATTTGTCGGTAAATTACGGTATTTTGAGGATTTGTCCGTAATTGTGTTTTGTCTTGAATATGTATGTTGAGAAATATATATTTTCATGCCAATGATGTTGTGCTAATATTGATTCTCAATGAGTAGTTGGTTAATATTAATTCTAATGATTAATTGCTTGATGTTGAAAGTGTGTGTTCATATATAATTGGCAAAATGAGAATTAACATGAGATAGTATGGTTACTAGTGTTAATTGGATTGTGTGAATCGTAGTTGATTAATTGGTCTCTTATATGTTAATGATGTGTGTGTGTTGTGAATGTTTTGTACAATTGGTGGATAATTCATAGAGTTGAATTATTGTGATATGCGGACAGTTAAGATGGTAGAGATGATCTTAATTGCATATATTTGTGATATTGTACATACATTCATATCATAGTGTGCCTTGAAACACAGGTGGATTTGCTTTGAAACACAAGCGGGCTTGGATTCTAGAGTGAATCGGAAGCCGTAAACTATATGTTTACAATTGGTGGACTTTGGTCTTGTCCGGATCGGAAGTGTGGCTTAGATTCTAGAGATATGAATCGGAGGCCGGTGAAACTTAGAATTTCACATTGGTACCACATGCATAGTGTCACATGTTTCATTGAGTCACGTTAGAGTTATGTGATAGTTTATTATGTGCATTATGTTATCGTGATATGTGCATGATTGTGATAATTGATTATGTGCATTATGTTGTTGTGATAAGTGTACGAGTGAACAATTGATTATGTGCATCGATGTTGTAATTCTATGAGTATGAGTTTGATAATTGATTACGTACACTTGGTGTTGTGGTGATATTGTATTAGTTGATAATTGAGAATGAGTGATGTTTGAATACGTAATTGGTTAAATGCGGGAATATGTGATAATTATGGCTATGTGCATAATTGAGAATATAGTATTGAGATATTATACTCTTATACTTGTTGTACGTTTAATGTATGTGATTATATTGATTAGTATTAATTTACATGATTAGGCAAGGTGTAATGTATTCCTATAATTGTTGATTTAGCCATTGTATCTCATTATACTCTCTTCATAATGGTTCGTATTCTCACCCTTCTGTTTTAATGTTGCCCTCGTTTGGCGACATACAGGTTTTGACGATTAGTAGCTGGCGTGTGATCTAGTCGGAGTTCTTCCGAGTTGCTTGGTAATTAAGTAGCGAGTCAATGCTCTGGTCATGTAACACTGGGTAGCTTAGACGTTGAACTCATGTTCTATTTGTTTATGTATTTTGTTATAACTTGTGAACACGTTTAATTGGTTATCTTATGAGTTGTTTATGGAGATATGATCATGGTATGGGACATGTATCATTTATATGAAACACATGAGTATTACTTTCCGCTGTTAATGCATATTCTAGATGAATTATGATTATATGTTAGGTGTTATTTGAAATGACCAGGTGTATTGTATTTTGTGGATAAATGCTGTCGGTTTTTTTTAAAGCTTTTAGTTTTTTGAAAACATCGATGTGACGCCCTTTTGAGTTCTATGCATGCTTATTCTCTGATTATATGCTTATTATTTATGGGGTAAAAAGGGGTGTTACATACATCATCTCTACACCGTTGTGCATTTCTATTATGAGATTGGTGCAATGAGGAAATCTTAGCGTGGTGATCCTCGAGAGATGTAAGGTTGTCATCTCCTCCTCTAGAACTTTAAGGAAAAAATTGACGAGCCCATAAATGACAATGTTCTATAAGCTCTATGGTGTTGTGTAGCGACACCGCAGATAATTTCATGAGGCGTGGCTCCAAGGTTATCATGTTGCACTACCTTGTGTAGTGTGTGACCTTGCGACATAGCTATTTGTTAATTTTCTTCCACTCACAAGAACTTCTCCACTAAAAGATGTACATTCTGATGATGCACTAAATCGTATATGCTTGTGGAGAGTTCGTTTACTGCTTACATTTTTTATATGGTTTGAAGTTGTTAAAGACTCTGAAATCTCTTTGCTTTGGATGTTTGCGCTTGTAGTTGAGATTGCTTAGAAGTTTGACTTTGAAGTAGATGGTGAAAATGTTGGAATGACGAGCTAATCTAAAAAAATGTCTTGAGCAGTCGGTGGAGCAATTAAAGTGGTGGAGCAATTAAAGTCCGAGGGAGATGACACGAAAATAGAACTTCTAGTGCATAAACAAAGATCAGCGTGACATCTTCGGTCTTAAGACTAGTGTTGGCGTTGCAATGAACAACTATTCAAACTGATTTAAAAGCCGTCATTATTAATTGAGAAAACTAATGTCGATTTGATCCGTTTATAAAAGTGGTTGAGAAAAATATAAGTTAGTCTAATAATAAAAATAATTTTTATTCGTCTATAAAAATAAAATAAAATATCATATTTATATGAACTCAAAAAATATTTAACTTAAAAAATCATTAGTAATAATTTTTGTTGGGAGAAATTCATATAATATTGAAATCTTTTCCATTAAATTAATATAAATAAATACACACAGTATTAGATGATTTCATAGTGAATATCGACACAGCTGAAAATCTATAATATAAGAAAGAAAACTGTGCTGGATTATACAAGTTAACCCTTGCTTTGTTAGGTGACAAATCTCATTTATGGGGGCAAATTAGGTCCAAAGTAACCATTTGTCAGACAATTAGATGGTATTAGTTGCATAATTGGTACCTTTTGTGCCATTCATTGGCTGCTCACATTATTTAATATTTTTCTGCAACGTTCCAGTTGCACACGAACCAGAAAAACTTTCCAAGTTCTCTCTGCAAAACAACTGCTCACTCATGGTCTTCCCAATGAGATGCACTATTTGCAGGTTCTCTTTCTTTCTTTCCTTGTCTTTCTTTCTTTCCTCTTCTCTTTCTTTCTTTCCTTCACACGCCACCTCTCTTCTCTCATCTTGAAACTCAGCCCTCTTCAGATTCCTCATTGTTCATCTCAACCTTTAACTTTCATCTTCTTCCACCATTAACTTTTGAATCTTAAAAAAAATCCACAATATTTCAAAGAAACTTTTCTATTGCTTTTGGTTTTTCGTTTCGATTTCAAGCGAAGGAGATGGAGATCTGTTTGTGGTTTTGGTTTTGTTTCAATTGAAGAGTTGATGACGACGGATTTAATATTTTGGACAATTTTGCGGTGGTATATCATTTGCATATATTTTGTGTATATATTAATTGGTATTTTATACGTGCAAATTTTAGGGATTTCTTCTCCATACATATATGTACGGATTTTAGGGTTCCATACACCAGAAACGATGATGGTAAAAAAATCTGTGTTTGATGTGGTAAGAAGTTTCTGTTGTTGTTGTGTTCATGAGTTTTTTTATATGATAGGCTTAACTTTTTGTGCTTCCAAGTTTTTAGTTGATTTACTGGTTTATGTTGTGTTGCGTCGATGTATTGGTTTCCGTTGATGAGTTTTTTATATGATAGGGTTAACTTTTGACGCTTTAAAGTTTTGATTGTTGTATTTTGTATCTTCTAAATCATTTTAGGTTTCTATTGTGCAGATTAGTTTTTAGTTTTTGTTATGCAAATTTCAGAGTTGATGAGAAAAGGAACCTTCTTGGCCTACACTATGTTTAGCTTAGTTGTTGCTGTGCATAAAATTTGTGGTGCATATTTCAGAGTGCTAACAAACTTCCCAATAAAATGCCACTGATACACATCTCTTAGTATTTACATGAATGCAGTCCCTTTTACAAGTTTGAACTTTTAACGAATTTTATATACTCATACACTAATATTTGCATTTCAGGGATCTGATATACATTGTAGAGTTCCTACTGTGTATATACAAGCTTTTGATTCAGTGTTTACCGTCAATATCACATATAAAAAATCAAACAGAAGGATCTTATGAGTGTACTTCTGAAACAGGTTGGGCATCCTTCTTTTGTTTGGTCCAAAACATTCATAGTATTGTTACACTTAATTTTTTATTATAAACAAATCAATATTTATGTGTTTGTTGCAGCAGGAAGGCATTGTACAAGGTGATAGTGAGTTTAACGTTGACGAGTATTCTCTAGAAAACATTCCCGTCTAGAAGTGACTCTCAGTCGGTTCTTTGGGTCGACTACTAAACTCGACTTCATATGTCGGGTTGGTTAATATGTCGGGTTGGTTAATATGTCGTGTCGGTTAATATGTTTTTATGATTATTCCTTTTTTCCTTCTGTCCTCTTTTTCTCCTTTAAATTTGCACGTGTTCATCGTTGTTATTGTGTTGTGCTTTAATTTGGATTGACTTTTTAAGATTTAATTTTGAGAGATTGTTGCTCATCAAGCCTTTTAGCTGATTTATTTTATTTTATGAGGCAACTTTTGAGTGGTTCCAAAATATGTTGGACCGTGTTAATTTATGATAATATTTTGTGTTGCAGGAATGTATAATGCTTAAACATCTTGCAAAGTATGACAAACCAAGGTATACTTGGTGTTCTCTATTTCTTAAGAACGGTCTAATATGTATAGTTGCAGTAAACCGTTTAACTATTTGAAGTTTATAGGGAATCGACACCGGATGAGATAGGCATTTATGTTTATGTTTGCCTGTTTCAAGTTTGGAGGTAGGCGAGCCCTTAGATCTAAAATTCTAAATTTCTTGCTTTTTATACCCTTTAGTATTGACCAAGGAGTTAAAAAAACAATTAAACAATGCCATATATTTGCTTTTATTCTTGTCATTATGATGAATGTTTCATATTTTGTATTGTTGGTTGTTGGTGAGCTTCACAACTGCGAAAGTAATGCTTCTGAGTTGGAATTATGATGCTCTCATCTCACTATGGGATTCTCGAATTATGTTTTACTGGTATGAAGAGGTTTTGTTATTTGATTGTCATCAAATGTTAGTTAATGTTGGTAGTGTTCTTGAAGTTACTAAATGCTTCCCTTTTCCAGTATGATATCAAATTTTTGTTTTTTTCTTCTTTCTTTTCTTTCTCTATTTTCACACTATCTAACTTTGACTCCTCATGTTTCATCATATCTATTTCTAAAATTTGCAGATGAGAAAGGAGGATGGGGAAATTGAAGCCGATGGTGCAAATTATCAGCTTGAAATGATGAGGTGCTTGAGGGAGGTTAATGTGGACAATAATACCTTTGAATGGTATGTACTTTACACATGCAGGAGTGTTTCTAACTTCAGTAGTTTGGTAAACACACAGTTGGATTTAGTTTGAACTTCAACGTGTTATTTGTAATCATTTATCTAACACTTGGAATAATATTTCTTGAAACTTTACCATCACTATTATTAGTTTACTATGACACTGGTACTTTGTCAACAGTTTGAACTAAAGTCGGAGATTGGAGCAGCATGTATCCAGGTCCTATTGACATTGGCCATTGTTGTTCATACTTTACTCTTACGATATTCTCGATGTGCGTCTTTATGGTCCCTTTCTGCAAAATATTGTGAATTTGTAAATGGTTCAATCTATATCAGTATTTGTCTTTATGTATCCTGACCGACAATTGGAAAAGGGATGTCTTGATAGGTATCACACATATCCCCTAATTTACACTCTATACTAACTACCACAACATATTAACTTTACCTTCTATTCATTTTTTGGTATAGATGTATTAGGAATGGTTGTGGAGATTGGATACACACAGATTCACAATTCTAGCAAAAGGCAGCAGATCAATATGGTCCTCAAGGATTTGGGGTGCACACCATTTCAAAATGCTTCATTTTTTTAACTATTGTTTCTTACAACTGTTTCTTACATGTTCCTGAATGTTACTGATACATGAGAAGTTAGATAGAGATGAGTGAGAATATATTTCTGTTATGTTTTTGTTTAATTTAGTAACTATGCTCCATGCCATGTAATGAACTTCTCTGGGGTTAATCTTAGGAGGGGTGGATCTTAATCTTTCAAAATAAAATATAGAAATTTAATAGTTCAAGAATGTTTCAACTGATGAGACTAATGTCTCTCGTGCAATTAATACTGCTACTGAAGAGCTTGCTGGGACAGCCAAAGGTATTTTTAACACACCACTGACTTTGATTGTGAAGAAGAATGGTGTTCTTTTCAGATATTCTACTCACATTCTTCATCTCTTTTACTCATTACAACTGTTTACCAGGTCATTCGTATTCACGACTTCAAGAAAATTCACCATGCGCCGAAGGTATCAATTCTCTCTGTTTAATTGATTTTAAATGATATAAGAGTTGTAATACTCATCACCAATCTTAGTTTAGCATCTCTGTATAATTGAACGGTGTTGCTGTTGCTATGTGAATCTTCGATGAATAGTTTCGTTTTAAGAAATTTGCACGGTGTTTTGAAATTCTGTGTTTTTTGCATCTTTTTTTTCTTCTCATTATACTTTTATAAGTAATAGTAGTAACTATATTTCAGGATGCTTGTAGAGATGACAGGAGGAAGACCAAACAGAACAACATCTTGTGGATACTAGAAAGCTACCGGTTCTCCAAGCTATGTTTACAGTTCAAACAACAAAGTGATTGGGATAAAGAAAACCATGGTGTTTTACAAAGGGAAAGCTCCTTATGGTAGAAAAACTAAATGGAAGATGCATGAATATAAGTAAATTGAACACTTTTATTCATCTAACACAAATCCTCCTAAGGTATATTCATCATTAACTTGATCATGATATTATAAAACTTTGGTTTTAAATTTATATGCTCTCATAAAATATATTTTGAATTGATCATTGCTTAATTTTTGTATGTTTGTATCTATGTGTATATATAGTTACGACACGAATTCAGCTTGTGTTGCATTTATGTGATATTGGAAAGTTTTAGTTCATTCTATCGTTGATCATTAGAGAGACCAAAAGTGGAGTTACAATTTGAACACAGTGCTTCAACAAGTGCTCAACAAGTTGTATCAGAGATTGATGAATCAAATCTGCATGCAACCTTCCATTCAGAAGGAATAGGAAGAGATCATGATGGTGTTGTTATGGGAGGGTCAAGTGGTACAAATTGGAATGATGTAGCAAATAATGGGGTTGATGAATTTGAACCTCTTTGGGAGTGGGAACATTTAAATTGGATCTAACCTTATAAGTCAAACCATGCATGCACAGACCTATTCTCTGTGGTTGGAAAACAAGACCAACAGAGTCATGTAACATACTATAACACAATCATTATATTTGTTGTTTGTGATAGTGAAATGCAATACTTTGTCAATTTAATAGCAGTCCTACTTTTAATAGCATTGTTTATAAAAAAAATAGCAGTCCTACACTCATACTTTTATTTCTAAAAAGGCTTAGAAAACAATGTTTTCTTTATCAACTGACAATGGTAAGGTTTGGGATTTTTATGGACTGTAATCTTTTGACCATTATATATAAGTATCATAAACACGCACCTATATGAAGGGGGTGTAACTTATTTTAATTAATACACAAGTCTTGGAAACTTAACAGAAGGTGAGTTGAAACTTTAACTTTGCAACGTTTTTCAGAACTTCAACTCACTTTATCAAAGAATATTCAAACTATTCCATCTAAAAGTTCAGCCTTGCATAAAAATCTGGATTCTTAATTAATTTTAAATTTAATGAATATTTAATAAATTTAAGTAAAACATTAGTAAACATTAAGAATATTTAGTGAGATTTGTCAAAATAAAATAAAATTTTATTGACCAATGGTATAGGCATTGTATTCACATGACAGTAATATATTCTTATCTAGAGATGGATAAGGATACACAAGTATTTGAGTCTCATCATTCTATATTTTTTTGTGATAACATCATTTAAATTCAAATTTCTATATAGGATTAATTATATGGTTATTTAGATTGGAGTTAATGCAACTCATGAATTTGTTTCAAATATGTGAAAACATTAAGGGAAAAAATAATACTATTGTACATAAAAAAACAACTTTACTACTAATCTAACTTTAATATATGACAAAAATTATTATTGTAATAAACACTAACAACTTTGCTACTAATTTACCTTCTAAATAAAAAATAAATTAATCAATATTTTTTTTTTTTACAATTTCATTTTTCTTTCATTTCATTTTTATTATGTATTCAAAACAAATTCGCGTACCGTACCAGTACCCGTGCGTACGCACGGGTATCCCGCTAGTTTTACATACCATCTCCATCGTTAAAAACAGCAAAACTGAATGCGTGGCAGTCTCACACGAGCGTAGGTGCTTATGTGTCAGTTTCCAATAAAAGCAGCAAACCACGTTGCTCTCGTTCCTGCATAGACCCATACCGTGATGATACAATATATCATCTATCATCTATCTGCAACATGCATAACAAACATCCAAAGAAAATCACAACAACTCAACCTCATCCTTCAGTGGAAGATAATTGATTATTGATCCATGGCGGCGGCGGCAGCAACATTAACAATGATACTAATGGCAGCATGCGTAGTGTATAGTACAGCTTCCTCCAGGTCTCGCATGGTGGGTGGCAAAACAGAGATCAGAAACGTGAGGACAAACGAGGAGGTACAGGAGCTGGGAAGATTCGCGGTGGAGGAGTTTAACCGGAGTGTGAAAGTACGGAAAGAAGGGGAAGGGGAGTTGAGGTTCGTGGAAGTGGTGGAGGCGCAGCAACAGGTGGTGGCTGGAATTAAGTACTATATGAAGATATGGGTTACGCAGACGAAGAATGATGGTGCTGAGAGTGAGGATCACGCGATGGTGGAGTCAGTGGTGCTGGTTAAGCCATGGCTTTCTTACAAACATCTTCTACACTTTGCACCTTCTTCTTCTCAATGATGATTAGTGATGATGAACCTATCTTGATTATTAGTAGTAGAATAATGTTATGGCATGTGATGTACATTAGCACTAGAAGTTCTACCATCTATCATGTACTAAATTAATTTTCAAGTATGTTATTACGATCCACATCAATCATTCTAATCAAGTAAGTATTTCAAATAATAAACATTGTTTTCATATTAAACATTGTTTCCATATTTTTAATCAAATAAAAAACAAAAATTTGTTATGATACCTAATTTCTTTTTAATCTCATGCTAAATTGTGATTAATTTGTTAATCTCATACTAAATTTTGGTTAATTTAGTTAACTTTCAAAAACTTTAAAAGAATTGTCTTAGAACATCTCCAACGGTGAGAGATTGTTGTTTATATTTTTAACCATTGGAGTGTGCTGACAATATTGGTCATTTAAATATCTATGGCAAAATTGATTTTTTAAATTTAAGAGATAAAACTTTCTGAAGCAATATCTTAAAAACAACTAAATTGTTTTTTTAATATTAGAGTTTGACTATAAAATCAGTTGGCAAGAAGGGGAATGTTATTTTATGGTGATTGATTCGAATCAGTAGGTTCTGATATCATATTAGAGTTTGAGCTAATTCATCCTTACAAAATGAATTGGTAAGATGAGGAGTGTCACTTTATATAAATTCTTTGTGAGCACTATTTTTAACGAATGTGAGACTTGAGTTTTTTTTAATATTGAAAAGAAAGAAAAAATTGATCAGAAGAGTCGAAGGATATTAGTCGAGAATTTTAGAGGATTTATTTTTATTTATAATATATATTTAAAATTTGTATTGAAGGATATTAGTCGAGAATTTTAGAGGATTTATTTTTATTTATAATATATATTTAAAATTTGTATTGAAGGAAGGTTTTGAATGACTCACAAAAATATTTAAAAAATATTTTATATTTGTTATAATATTATAAAAAGTAAAAATTTAATGATAATAATTATTTTTTTGATTATTTTATATAAAATCATTCTTTTAAAAAATTGTAAAATATTTTATTTGTATTTTTTAAAAAATTTATTTTCAGAAGTATTTCTCTTCTTTTCAAACTCTTAAACAAAATTGTAATGTTGCAAGAGTGAATAAAATTGTACCTGTTATGGTGCGTGTGATGCGTAGGTAAATTTATATATAGTGGACGATTAAAATTGTATGATAAATACAACGTAAATTGCATCAGATTGTAAGTGCAACGTAAGTTGCAGTATACTGTTATATTGTATCTAATGTTTGATGAAGAGCAGGTCGCTCAAATTTGGTGTGCGACTTTTTGGCAGAGTTTCATTGTCTATCATTTTGAGTCTCTAGTGTTGAATTAGTTATCCTAAATTGCTTGACCAATCAAGAATAATTTTTTCCAAGTTTTTGCTAGTGATTATAAAGTTAGGAATGTGATAGAGATATCGTGATCGACCTTCATATTATCCTTTGTCTTTTTAGAGTGGAATCTTGGGGATGAGGCTGAACGTGCGTTGAGTGGGAATAGATAACCATGAGAACACAAACATATATTAAATGTGTGTCTTGTAATTAGAAATTTTTTTTGGTTTGAATCCTCCACTTGGTCATAGATTTCAAGGATAAAGGTGACATCTATAAGGGGTCCTAGATTTCAGGGATAAAGGTGATATCTATAAGGGCATTAGAGCGTTGTAGCAAGATCGAGGTCATATCTAAGCCATTAATTGTGCTTTAGTTCTTTCTTCAATCTTTGATCATGGATTACTGGTCACCTACTATTTATATATACGTTACATGTTCCTGAAAGTAATAATCTTGATTTTTTCGGTTTAGTGCTTTGTTTGTCCTTTTGCTAGAGTTCTTTGTGTGTTGTTATAGAAAACCCAAAAGTCAATATTTTTGTGTAAGAAAATGATGTTTTTAGTGGCATTTATCTTAAAGAAGTTGATAGGCTTTTTTTTAGCTTTGCATTTAACCAACCCAAACATTTGTGAGTGACTTTAGGCGAGAGTAGAAGGTGCAAACTTATATTAGGATATACTAATATGATTTTGACTGCGACCCTAATAATAGTGAAATTAAGGGATGGATAGAATTGAATCACACTTATACTTATGGTCGTAATTTTTCATCTTTTAGAAGTGAAGTGCTAATGGATTTAGATAACCTCTAGAACGATATAACGTTGATAGACACATTGCCACGTTGTGCCTTTAAGATTAACATAAGAGGTGTAATGTTGTAAGAGTGAATAAAATTGTATCTATTATGGTGCTTAGGCATGTTTATATATGGTGGAGGTTAAATTTGTCTAATAAGTGCATCGTAAATTGCGGTAGACAGTTAGATTGTATCTAATGGTTGACGAAGAATAAATGGCTCAGATTTGGTGTGTGACTTTGGGGTAGAGTTTACTTGTCTATCATTTTGAGTCTCTAGTGTTAGACCGGTTATCCTAAATTGTTTGACCTATCAAGATTAATTTTTTCTAAGTCCTTGCTAGTGATATAGAGTTAGGAATGTAATAAAGATATCGTGATCGACCTTCATATTGCTCATTTGTCTTTTTAGAATGGAATCTTGGGGAAGGGTCTGAATGTGCGTTGAAAGGGAATAGGTAACCACGAGAACACAGTCGCATATTAAATGTGTGTCTTGTAACTAGAACATTTTTGTGGTTTGAATCCTCCACTTGGTCATAGATTTCAAGGATAAATGTGACATCTATAAGGGATCCTTGATTTCAGGGATAAAGGTGACATTTATAAGGGCATTCGAGTGTTGTAGCAAGACTGAGGTCAGATATAAACCATTAATTATGTCCACGGCTATGAAGTTTCTCCTGGTCTAAAGGTGATCAAGCATGAATACAAGAATCTTCTTGTTTGCCTAAGGATGAGAGTAATCCTAAAACATCCTTGAGGGTATCTAGTGAAGGTTTTCAAAAGAGGGGGTGTTGAAGGTGATTATGTCCCTAGTGACCCTGTATTCAAGAAACCTCTAGATGAAAGGGGGATTCAAGGAGGTTGGGTCATGACAGAAGCCAATTATCGTTCTTGGTGAACTTGTCTTCATCATTTCTTATCCGACCCGAACTCAAGATGACTAGAAATTTTAACTGTTTTGTTTTTGAAGAATACTTTATGTATTTTGCGAGTAAAGATGAAACACTAAGTTATGGAGAGATGGCATAAATGTGATATTATATGTGCAAAGTTGGTCTTGTGATGGCTTTTGGAGTCGTAGTGAAGGGGGGAGTTTTGGCGCCCATGTGTTTTTGAAAGGAAAATGAAAGGCTTAAATAATGTCTTAGTGCATTTCTTATTGAAAGGGATAAGCTTCTTCATGAACTTTCTGGATCGAATAATAATGGTTGACAAAATGCAAGTGTTCGAGTCCCCACTTTGTTAGTTGACAAGGTACAGGAATTGGCTATGGGAATAAATGAGAGATATATCATATTAATATCAGAACAAAAGGAATTTTTTGACAGAAACTACTTTAGCCATTGTTAACGGGATTTTAGATTCTATGTACAAGAAGGTAGAGGAACTGGATAGATCATTGAGTGAAGCTTGAAGTGGTTTGAAAGCAACTCATGACAAGTTGTATGATATGTAGTCTAACAAGGTTCACCTGATCAAAGACTATGCAAAAAAATCTCATAATGCATGTGACCATTGAGAATTTCTTGAAGCATGTAGGATTCTTCCATTTATGAGAAAAAATTCTCATGGGAGCAAATTCATCATAAGCAGGAAATAATGAACATAAATGTGGTTATTCTTGGTGAGAAACTGGCCTGGTAGGTCGTGTATTTTTGTTGTTGTTATGTTGTTAGAACATTTCTCCACTCAGACTGTCATTGTAAGAATATTGTCAACGATGGAAATGTTCTCGTTGTTTACTCTCATTTGTACTGCCTTTCGTTATTTTATGATTTCCATATTTCTTTTGAAAAATTATGTTGTGTTTAAAACCCAATATTGATCTTTTAAATTTAACGCTTTTGATTTGTGGTCAGTGTTCTTAATCTCCGGTAGCCATCACTAGATTATGCTTGAAAGTTTTATTGGAAACCTCCGAGGAGCGTGCCCGACCAAGGGTTTTCTCCTCTTTCCTGCCCCAAGTGAAAACTTAGTTTGTAGATGACGTAAAAAGGATTCACCTCCTGCGTTATATAGTAACTAGCTACCAAGAGAGGGTGAGCTCGAATCACAGCTTTTGCGTTTGAGGTTTTGGTGTCCTTAATCGAATGACTTCTCATAGTTGGAGTTTCATCGCTTTAGTTGTACACTTGCGATGTTGATGACACCACACTTTGGTGGTCTTTGATTTAGGCTTTGCGCAGGTTGATAACAGACTTGTCTTTTGTATGACGATAAAGCAAATATTTTTTTTGTAAATAACTTATTTATTTGCTTGAGAATCAAAGGTAAAAACACTTAACGAAATCAACTTAACTATAATTTTATTTGTATGAGGGTAATACTTCCTCAATGGGGGTATGACTGAGCCTCACGACGTCAAATTGGTTAGGGATATTTATGTTCCTACATCCCTTTGCTAATCCCCACTTCTTCATCTTGCATGAAATCTTGGGCAGAGTTTTCATCTTTCCTGCCATGCCTTGCGCCCTAATGGGATGGTCAGTTTGATGTTGTTCTCCCATAGTATATGTGAAGGCATTTACTAAATTAAGAGGTATCACTTTATACCTACCTACTCATGGATCATCTTTAGGTCTCTGTTTAGGTGGACGACATATCTTTCCAACGAGTCCTTCTTTGGCTTGACATATGTCGTATCTTAGTCGCGTTATATAATTTTATGTATGCGTCAAGCTCTTGATTGGTCGACACATATTGTAATTGGTTCATCATAGATATTATGGTACTTCATCTTTAAGTGAACACGAGAAACTATGATGAGAATTTATAGGACATAATTCTATTGCCAATGGAGTAGTTTTCTATATAAATAACACAATTTATAAATCATTTTAGACATCCAATAACACTATTTTACAAATTTTATATCATTTACTCTACCTTACTCTATTTTTTCTCTAAAGATAATTACACAACAACAAAAATTCCATACCACCGAGTTTCAACAACAAAATCTTTATACCACAACCTCTTAAACAAACTACCAGTCTACCATTACCACCCACCGCAATAATAAACCTAATTTCGGCCACCCCTTCAATATATTTCAGTCCATCGACCAGACATCGATCACTCAAACTCCCAACAATACAATCTTATCCCTTCATTATATCAACTAGTCAGAGACCCGTGCTGTCGCACGGATGCATTATTTATGGTGTAGTATTTTTTAAATGATATGAAAAAAATATGAAATAAAAAGTTTGACCAAATTGTATATATAAAATGGAAATTAATCATTAGAAAAAAAATGTATTAATAAGATTTTCATAGTCAATTTCACAATGCCTTTGCAATTTCAACAACATATATTTTGAGGATGGGTAATTTAATTATGATATTGTGTAAATAACTAAAAAAGTATGTAGTAATTTAGAATCTTCAAATAATAATCATGAATATATTTGGGGGCGACCGTTGTTGAACTGTCGCAAATTTCTTTTAAGGGCAGTTGCGCCTACAACCGTCGTAAAATGTTTCATATTTTTAAAAAATTATGTCGCAACCTATATGTTGCAAAACTTTTTTTTTCTTGTAGTGTGAGATGGAGAAAAAAATAATATTTAAAAATAAAGATTTTGTCTCTTGAATTAAAATAATGATTGATTAACTAAAATAAATATTGTCTTGTTAGTGACCCGTGAGATAAATACTTTGAATTTTTTTTTTGAATAACCATTTTTTTAAAAAAAATTTCAAAAATAACAAACTTTTCAAAAAAATTACAAAAATGTCATTTTTTTTTTAAAAAACACACGTTGTCGCCAGGGGGGGTGGCGACAACACTGGGCCTGCAATGCAGTCGCCAGTGGGCCTGGCGCCCATGTGTTAATTTTAGGTGTTGTCGCCACCCCCCCCTGGCGACAACACCCCCCCTTATTTTTTTTTTTCTTTTTTTTTTTTGTAATTTTTTTTCTTTAACATTAATTTCACTTAAATTTTTTCAGTATTTTTTTTTTTAATAACTACAATTTTGTAATAATTTTGTGTAGTAATTTTCAATATTTTTCAATCTTAGTTTCATTATTTCCACCTAATTTTTTTAATTATTTCCTCTTAATTTTATTCATTGTTTCCTCATAATTATTTCTTTCAATATTAATGTAATTTTTTTCATTATTTCCTCTTAATTTTTTTTCAATATTAATGTAATTTTTTTCATTATTTCCTCTTAATTTTTTTATGGTATTATATTTTAGGTAATTTTTTAGTTTCAAAATTAATGTTTTCGGTACTATTTTCTCTTAAATCTTTGTAAATTTTGTTGGTTCCAAATATGTTCTCCATGGTAATATTTGGTAATTTCTTTCAATATGTACCATGATCTTTTTTTTATTTAGTAATTTTTTTTTTGTGTTGTAACCCATAAAATTTAAAAAAAAAAAAAAGTTCATTTCATTGAAAAAGTAAATTACATACATCAAGGAAACTAATAACTATGTTGTGGAACTAGATCCACGATTGGGACATTTGGTCCTATTATGTCCTACCTCACGACATATACTACACTTCCTCTGCATTTTTTCAGTTACGTCCATCTCGGTTCTAATACGCCTGCTGTTTGGTCGACCGCTTTTATTCCGACGCATTAAATCGTTATGCCAAACTGTTTCCCCCTCGTACACAGGCCAATATGCTTCCATTGCTACCACCGGGAAGTAATTGTCGTATACGTTGAGCAACGTTGAAACCTTGTAAATTTCTGATACCAAAGATAATGCATCAAAGTGAGTATGTGAACATGCTGCAAGGACATGGGAGCAAGGCATGCGAAATGCTTGAAATTGGCCACAGTCGCACCAACGATCTGGGATATTGACGCGATACTGTTGTCGTGGAAGTCCCTGATTGTGGTCAATTGTTTCCTTTACACTGAAGGTGTGGCCATGACGGTCGAACTCGGTCACCCGATGAGTGTTACCCTTGGCAGATTCCTGTTGTATATATTTCATGCAGACGTCACTATATACCTGTTGTGTTTGTAACACTGAATTCCACCTCTTGCCTCGTGTGGCGAACAAAGTTGCCATCCGAAAATACGTAGCACTAACAATGGCAGTTACAGGTAGGTTTCGTATGCCTTTGAAAACCCCGTTCATCGATTCCACAAGATTTGTAGTCATGTGGCCCCACCTAGCCCCATCGTCGTATGACCTAGTCCATCTTGCTCTATCAATGCTGTCAATCCACCTCCCTGCATCTGGATTTGTCAACGCTATTTCTCGGCGGTAGTATTGAAATCCAGGTTGGTTTAAGGCATACCCCGCGTTCACCAAGTGGTTCTTCAAAAATTTATCCTTGATCTCTCTCATAAAATTCTGTGCTATGTGCCTAATACAGTAGACATGCTTAGACGGAGGGTTGTGCCAACCATTTGCCGGATTGTTGTATGCGCTTTCAATAGAAGCGTGCCTGTCAGAAATCAAACAAAGATTAGGTTGTGGAGCGACTCTAGCTCGGAGATTCTTCAGAAAGAAACCCCAAGCAGCAGCTGTTTCGCCTTCTACCAAAGCAAATGCTATTGGAAAAATGTTGCTATTTCCATCCTGCGCGACCGCCATCAACAAAGTTCCCTTGTATTTCCCATACAGCCACGTTCCATCAATTTGAATAATCGGCTTGCAAAAACCAAAACCGACGATGCATGGTTGAAACGCCCAGAATAGTCTATGGAAGATTCCATTACCTTCGAGAGGGGTTCCGTCCTGGGACTGTGCCGGCAGTGTCTCCAATATACTAACAGTCCCAGGTGAATACAATTGCAGTGCAGCCAGGTAGCGAGGAAGTTGTTGGTACGATTCCTCCCAGTTGCCGTAGACTCTTTCAATTGCTTTCTGTTTCGCCAACCAAGCCTTTCTGTACGAAGGTCTGTATTTGAACACAGAAACGCAATGAGAAATAATTGTCTTCACCTTCAGGGATGGGTCAGTTTCGACCAGAGGAATGATGGTATGGCATATCATGTCATGACTGAGTTTTCGATGATCTTGCGCCATGTTAGTGGTGACGCAGGTGTGGGCTTGAGATATCGAACGTATCACCCACGCTTTAAACTTCTTTCTGAATGATGCCTTCAGCATGTATCCACATTCCGGGTTTTTGCATGCAATAGTGACTCTCTCTGGATTTGATCGATCGGCTTTAAAATCAACACAATTTGCTAAGTGCCAATTTTTTATAGCCAACAGACAATCATCCTTCGAACGAAACGTGTCACCCTCTTTCAACTCCTCGCTTGACCTCATGTATGGATTGTAGAACATATCGGACGATGGCTCGTCCTCTCCTAAATTAAGCGTTGTGAAATGTGCCGGAGGTGAATATGCATGTGTATCCGGTACTGGATCCGGTACTGGAACTTCTTCGTCACCTTCATCTTCGGATTCACGATTCACCAACTCATCAACAACATCTTCTATATCAGTTTCTTCGTCAATGACATGCTCGGGTTGTTGTTCGTCATCAACAACAGGATCAATAACTTGTGACTGAATATTTTGCGAAGGAGCATTTTGTTCAACCACTACGTACAGTTCCAGATAATCATAACCAAAATACTCATGGGTGAGGAGCATGTTTTGGACCTCTAAGTCAGTTGTTATCTCTGATTGACAAAACATGACTGAGTTGTTAGGTTGAAGAAGGGGTTGTCGGTAAAATATCTGAGACACTGGTTCTCTTATTTTGGATTCGATTTTCCTTTTTAGATAAGAGAAATCTGATTGTCTATTTAGAGCAAAACGTGTTGAGTTTGTGTTTCTAAATAGAAAACCGTTTGTGTCGCAGTGGTATGTCTCACCATTCATATGAACACGAACTTTGAACTGCGAGGTGGATGCCATAATTTTGAAATGTGTTTGTGAAAGAAGAAATGTGAGAATTGTGTTGTGTTGCAAAAGGAAGAAATGTTTGGGAAAGTTGTGATGGTTGTAAAAAATAGTATGTGAAGTAGTTCCTATATATCATGCAAGAAATCTTACACAAGGGTAATGCATGCAAGAAATGAAGCAATAATTCTGCAGAAGATAGTAACTTTGACATGACTAATGCATGTCACAAGAGATTCTCGTGCCCACCTCTTACACAAGAGTCATGCATGCAATAAATGAGGCAATAATTCTGCAGAAGATAGTAACTTTGACATGACTAATGCATGCCACAAGAGATTCTCGTCCCCACCTCTTACACAAGGGTAATGCATGCAAGAAATGAAGCAATAATTCTGCAGAAGATAGTAACTTTGACATGACTAATGCATGTCACAAGAGATTCTCGTGCCCACCTCTTACACAAGAGTCATGCATGCAATAAATGAGGCAATAATTATGCAGAAGATAGTAACTTTGACATGACTAATGCATGCCACAAGAGATTCTCGTCCCCACCTCTTACACAGGGGTCATGCATGCAATGAATGAGGCAATAATTCTGCACAAGATAGTAACTTTGACATGACTAATGCATGCCACAAAAGATAGGGCTGCATGCATGAAGATAGGGGGAATCGTTGCAGGAATCTATCAGGAATCGTTTCAGGAATCATTACAGGCGCATGCTAGTGTACAGGAACTCGTTTCGGACGCATGCGAAGGACAGAAAACAGATGGGGACCATGTGGGGCCCTGAATTTTATTCTACAAAATTATTGTTTATGTTTTTCCCTTGTAAATGAAACCCTAATTGTCCCTCTATAAATTAGGGTTTCTTGTGTGCATCAGTACAGACACGAAAAAATGAGATCTCGAATAAGGCCAGATGGCACGCACCGGACTACTGATCCTCCGCCACCTGTAAGGCGTTTGGACTATCAACCTCCCATTGTCCGAAGGAACGGTTACGTTATTTTTTCTGCCGTCAAACCTCCCATGCAGGTAATGTTTTGGAACATTCATTCCATGGATCAGCTTAAGAGAACTCTTCTCAGGTTTTTGGAGGGAGAGTGGAGTCCAGGCGAACAAATCAGATCTATCAAGAGACTTAGAACAAGGGGAGGTGTTTTTCTTGAAAGACAGCGTTGGTGGGAGACAATGGAGGACGACATTCAATGCACTCGAATGATGGAGGACAGAGAAGACATTGTCCTAACCGTTGTAATATCCTAGACGTTACAGTTTCTTTATTATTTCAGCTACTTCTGTACCGTCCAATTAAATGCTCTGAGCATATATTAATGAAATGTTTTTTTAAGATTACAAAGTTTCCAATTAGTATTTAAGTTATTAAAAATTAGTATTTAAGTTATTAAAAATTAGCAAAATAAAGGTGTTTCACCGATTATAAATAAAGGTGTGTGTGTGTGTGTGGAGTTGAAGTACCAACTCTTTCTTCATTCTTACTGCAAACACTGAAAATGAACTCAGTTTGGGCTGTCGTTTTTTTTGAGGAAGGTAGTCACATGCGTGTCTGCCTTAACCCCCATTGGAATTTCCAGAGAATTGTTAGAGCCATCAACACCGGGTTTCGTCAACTAGATGGTCCGACCAGAAAAGTTAAACAGATAGATTACCGTTGTCCATACATTACGTTGACGGATAATAATCCAGAAGGCACCTACATGTATTATTGGGACCGCGTGAAAGACGATGTGGACGTGGATCTAATGTTTTGGACACATAGTGGAGAGGTTAACCGAGGCGTTGAAGATCCACTTGTTCTTGCAGTGATACTCGAGTAGTTTAGATTAAGTGTTGTTGTGTTTGTTGCAATGATCGAGCGTGTACTACAAGTTGTTATGTGTTATTTTCTTAGATGTTTTTAGTTTCTGTGCTGGTTATTGTCAATGTACCTTTTTAATTAATGAATGAATTAATGTTTTCCATAACATATATATATCTGCGCTATTTTAATATAAAAGTCTCAAAAGCTATTATAGTTGTATGTTTTAAATGAATTCACACTAATGATAATGCATGTCACAAATTATGATATGGAATTAAAATCTATTATAACATAACATTTTCAAAATGTAACATAAATATGAAGAGACCAGACTAATGCACGCCATAAGAGAACCTCGTCCCCACCTATTACACAAGGCTAATGCATGCAAGAAATGAACCAATAATTCTGCACAAGTCACTGTATATGACGTGACAAGACTCTGCAGGGAATCTCGTCCCCACCACCGACATGAAGTGACAAGACTCTGCAGGGAATCTGGTCCCCACCACAGACTTGACGGGACAAGGCTCTGCAGGGAATCTCGTCCCCACCACAGACATAAAGTGACAAGACTCTGCAGGGAATCTCGTCCCCACCACCGACATGAAGTGACAAGACTCTGCAGGGAATCTCGTAATAACCTATGCATTTTGGCTATAAATATGTTCCCAAACTTGTTCATTTTCTTCATCACCTCTTATACTATCATCAGAGCAACTTAGCATCAGAGCAACTTTGTGTTTCATCATCAACAAACATGTCTCTCCTAACTATGGGTCAAGAGCACCGAGGCACCATTGCAAACATTGCGACCTATGTAAGTTTTAGTAAACACTTAATTTTTTTTACTTAAATTTACTAATTTCAAATACTTATGGGAGGTGTTTTTTTTATAGGATGTCACGAGATTTAGGACCCGTGCTGGTAAGATGATTGCTCCTGACCCTTTGATTGTGGACTACGTTAAACGTGCGGGATTTGGTGAGGTAATGAACTTAACACATACCTCAGTTGATATGAAGTTTATATTAGCATTGTGTGAGCGTTGGAGGCCTGAGACTCATACTTTTCACCTTCCAATGGGTGAATGTACCGTCACTCTAGAGGACGTGTACATGTTGTTGGGTCTCAGAACAAATGGAAAGGCAGTGTATGGAAATGTCCAACAACCAAACGCCCTATGCGTCGAATTGTTGGGTGTGGATTTAATAGAGGGTGAGGGGCAACAAAGGGGTAAGGGACAAGGTATAAAGCTTGCTGGCCTTCAGGAAGCTTATGTTGGGATTCAATTGGATCAGTTTTCTGACGAAGAAACTATACTGCGGAAAACTAGGATGTATATTATGTTGTTGTTTGGTAGGTTTCTATTTCCCGAAGGCACGGGAAATAGTGTTAATTTTATGTACTTGTGTTTACTTGGGGACATTGATGCAATAAAGACATATAGCTGGGGTTCGGCTGTGTTGGCATACCTATATAGTTCCTTATGCAAATGTGCAAAAAAGGATGTTTGTACATTTAGTGGATGTGCATTCTTGCTACAAACATGGGCATGGTGGAGGATGCCGATATTGGCCCCTGCAAATCCAAACAGTTACGCCTTCCCTTACGCTTCAAGGTAACGTTTGGATCTTATTTTAATTATTGCTTTTTATTCCATCATCATTGTAACTATATTGATTTATATCTTTTAATGTGTTTAGGTTCAATGCACTCGGAATGGATTGGTCCAAAACGCCTGATTCCAAAATCATTTTCTACCGCCAGCTATTAGATCGACTAGGACCCCAAGAAGTAATACCTCTAAAAATGTCCATTTTCTAAATATATTTTTAAAAATAACTATCTTCTATATTCTGAAATTAATATTATTTGCTTTGCAGTTTATTTGGCGTCCTTACTTGGAATTGGACCACGTACCCGACCTTGACGAGGCGGCTATTTGGACAGCAAAATCACCCATCATACGGTTCACCACTGTGGAGATGCACCCGAGTGACCGTGTGAAGCTCCAATTCGGCATGCATCAAGGTATCCCTGACCCACCTGAGCCTGACTGTTTGGGACGTTGGCATCTTGCGAAGGTTAGCGAACAGTGGTACGTACAAAATTACAAGTCCTTTGCCATAGAGCAGCGTAAAATATGGGCTCGTCGATCAAAAACGGTTCTAGAATTTCCTGTGGCGCCGGGAGAAATGAAGCCAACTGTTGAGTATGTAAACTGGTACAGGACCGTCACAAATCCAGAAATGATTGTGTCTGCCCCTTTCTATTTAGCTGACCCGCGAGCACAACCTCCATATTTTGGAGGACAACAACAACCACCACCAAATTACCACCAACAACAACAACACCCACCGCCACCAAATTACCAACAACAACAACAACCACCACCAAATTACCAACAACAACATTACCCACAACAACACCAACAACAACAACAACAACAAAGTTACCACCAACAACCAATGCAACCACAAACACCTTTTTACCAACAACATTCCCAACAACTCCACCCGTTTTTTTCATCCCAAACTCAACCACAAAATCAACAATTCCATGCAGGGAGCTCTTCTAGATCACATTTTCAGGAATTCCATGCGGGGGGCTCTTCAAGATCACCACCAATGACCCCCGACATGGGCATAGAAGAAGAATACCCGCAATACACCACATTCGACCAACACACATCACAGTACCCCAGCCAACAATTTGACTTCAACACACCGCCACAACCATTGTATTTTAACCAAACCGGATCCACCACCGACTTCCAAAACTTCCAGGCTGCACCCACTAGGAGAAATTTTAACCCGCCTAGACACAGCTTCGACAGCGCCGCGGGCACCCGCCTATCATATGGAGGGAATTCTATAGGTCAAGATGTTGAAGACCCAGGTTTCATTCAGGGACCGTCGACTATGGCACAAGACGTACCAAATAGAGGGGGGCGTCGTCGCGGGAATAGGGGGGCATTACCAACTCGTGACCCATCTACACGACCCATTCGACAACCTCAGTGTGGATCGTACCATGGTCCACATGGCGCGCAATAAGATTTTTATTTGTATCTTGAATGTATTTTGTAATGTTTTTAATTATAATGTATTTGTATCGTTAATGTTTTTTGAAATGTCTTTAATTTTAATGTATTTCTATCGTCAATGTATCGTTATTGTATCTTAATATATAATTATTTTAACGAATGTCCAACTTATATTTTAATGTATTTAATATTTTTTAAAATAATATTATTTTTTTTCAATATTATATAATCTTAAAATTTATTTTATAATATAAATATAACATTGTTTTACTAACCAACTTCACAACTATATTAACCACAAAAATATAAGTTATTGATTAATTATTTTACTTATAATTCATTAACTACTTCCACTACTTCATTGACCAATAAAATATATATTATTAACCATGTTCAGAAACTAAATTATAAATAAGTTAATTAACATTTATATTCCAAAAATAATTTTAACAAGATAGATAAAAAAAACAATATAAAAAATTTATTGAAAAATTGTTGTTAAAAAAAAAACTAAAAAAAATAACTAACAAAAATTATTAAAACGTTGTAGTTATTAAAAAAAAAATACTGAAAAAAATTAGGAGGACAATATGTTAAAGAAAAAAAATTACAAAAAAAAAAAAGAAAAAAAAAATAAGGGGGGGTGTTGTCGCCAGGGGGGGTGGCGACAACACCTAAAATTAACACATGGGCGCCAGGCCCACTGGCGACTGCATTGCAGGCCCAGTGTTGTCGCCACCCCCCCTGGCGACAACGTGTGTTTTTTAAAAAAAAAATGACATTTTTGTAATTTTTTTGAAAAGTTTGTTATTTTTGAAATTTTTTTTAAAAAAATGGTTATTCAAAAAAAAAATTCAAATACTTTTTTCATCATGCTAATTAAATTAAAAAAATACATTATACAAATAAATCTAAAATGAATTACTTAATTATTAAATAATTATACAAAGAAAAAATTGATCCATGAGACGGAAAGAGAATAAAAAGAATTTTAACATTTGAAGAAATAAATAAAATATGTATTATGTTGATAGTGACCCGTAAACTACAACATAATATCATGTAAATTTATTTAATATTGTATCATAAATATTTAAAAACATATAAATTTAAAATGAATGATTCAATTATAAATGAATAATAATCATAAATATGCAACTATATTATATTTTCAATTGAAATTGTACTTTATAAAGAGAAAGAGAATGAGGTAGTATATTATGTTTTTAAAATAAAAAAAAATACATTATACAAATAAATTTAAAATGAATTACTTAATTATTAAATAATTAAGCAAAGAAAAAAATTGATCCATGAGTCGGAAAATGAATAAACAAAATTTTAACATTTGAAAAAAATAAATAAAATATGTATTATGTTAATAGTGACCCGTAAACTACAACCTAATATCATGTAAATTTATTTAATATTGTATAAAATATATTTAAAAATATGTAAATTTAAAATGAATGATTCAATTATAAATGAATAATAATCATAAATATGCAACTATATTATATTTTCAATTGAAATTGTACTTTATAAGGAGAGAGAAAATGATGTAGTGTATTATGTTGTAGAAAGTTGGTGGACCAATAAGAGTGGAACACTTGGTGCAAAAGATAAAAAGGTGAAGGGTTATTTTGTTAGTTACCAAAATATCCATTTTGTAGTGTAAATTTATTTTGAGGAAAAGATAATTTAAGGAGTTTGGTCAATCTTTTAATATATTTTAGATAGTAGATACCTATCACCTTTATTGAATAATAAATCTGAGTAAAAAAAATTTAAAAAATAGGATAAATTGAAATTATATTTCCATTGTAGGACATATAGAAAATAACTTTTCAAATATGAGGACCCTTGGATTTGGAGTCAATTGAATATGCTTTATAATTTTTATTAAGATAAAAATATTTCTTTGATTTTATTTTTTGGATTTCTTTGAAAATTTAATATTTTTGAACTCTTCTTTTTAAGAAAATTATTATTATTATTTTTTAAAAAAATTACTTTATATTATGCTTTCCAAAACCCTCTCCTCCAGCAGACAAAACTTATACGATGTGGGTAGGACAAATTAATTAAATTATTTAATTTATTTTAAAATAAAATAATTTAAAAGATGACGTAAGAAAAAATAACCTTATTTTATTGAATGAGGGTTTCGGTATCCAATTAAATTCAAGGGTACCGGAGTGTTCACCTTCAATTATTTAGGTGCCAAAAATATAAAACCAAACCAATCAATTTAAAAAAATGTACAAAACAAACCAATCAATTAAAAAAAAATGTACATAGCCAACCATACATCCCAAAAAAATGCTTATGTAAGAAAAACGAAAAAAAAAAGAAAAACTACTGTATTTCCAAATTTCAAATTCAAACTCACTCACACAACGGCTGGTTCCGCTTCCCGTCTCTCACAGTCTCTCCCTGTTCCATTTCTCTCTCATCTCAAACCCTATTTTCTCTCTCTAGAATCCACTCCCCAAACCCAACTCTCTTCTCTTCTCTTCCCGTACCAAAATTCAACTCCGATGAAGAAATTCTCGCTCAGAAACGCAATCTCGCGGAACAATCCTTCATCCGCCAAACCCAAATCCACGCAAAAGCACAAACTCACGCCATCCAAGGACAAAGAAAACAATCCTCCTTCCAAACCCCCTAACTCTCTCAAACGCAAGCTCCCTCCCCTTCCCGAAGACACACTCTCCACCTCTTCCGATTCCGGCGTCAAGGTTTACCATCACTCTTTTCATCTTCAACAATTACATTTTAATTAGTTTCTAATTTTATGTTATATACTAATTATAGGTTATTGTGAGGTTGAAACCACTGAGCAATGTCAAGGATGAAGGAGATTCCGTGATTCAGAAGATTTCCAACAGTTCATTGTCAATCAACTCTCATAGTTTCGCATTTGACTCCATTCTTCACGCGGATGCTAATCAGGCACGGTTTATTTGTTGTGTCTATATTCTGATTCCATTGCTATTACTTGATTCATGGGTTGTTTAATATTGTTTAATGTTGTTTTTTCGATTTACAGCTAGATGTTTTTGAGCTTGTTGGTGTGCCACTAGTAGAGAATTGTTTAGCAGGGTTTAATAGTTCAGTTTTCGCTTATGGCCAGGTTTATTTCCATTTTTTTCATGACGTTGTTTGTTGCTTTTTGTTATTCTTGATTCTTGAGGATTATTAATTTTCATTTTTTTTCCATATAGACCGGGAGCGGTAAGACTTACACAATGTGGGGTCCTCCCAATGCTTTGGCGGTTGAAAACTCAACTATTGATCAGCAAGGAGGTCTTGCCCCTCGCGTTTTTGAAAGACTCTTTGCCCGCTTAAATGAAGTTAGCGACAATTTTTTCATGTTTTGTTCCTTGTTAAATCCTTTGATAGCTCTATGAATGTGTTTGTATGGTGCTGATTAATTTTTGTGTTTCCTGTGCAGGAGCAAACTAAGCATACTGATAACCAACTCATGTACCAGTGCCACTGTTCTTTTCTTGAGGTTGAATTGAATGACTGTTGATTATTTCTTTCTTTCTGTGTTTTTGTTCAGCTTGACTGTTGTCTAGTATATCTGAAGCACGGATTTTTGCAGATATATAATGAGCATATAACCGATCTGTTAGATCCAAATAAAAGAAACCTACAGGTTAAATCCAAACCTTTGTAGTTTTCCCTTTTTCATATTTGACTTGTGTTTATACTGGAACTGGTTTATTTGTTGTTTATTCA
This sequence comes from Vicia villosa, assembly GCF_029867415.1. Lineage (NCBI taxonomy): Eukaryota > Viridiplantae > Streptophyta > Magnoliopsida > Fabales > Fabaceae > Vicia > Vicia villosa. The sequence continues at coordinate 158,322,237 of NC_081184.1, forward strand.
GATTAGAGAAGATGTCAAATCTGGTATATATGTTGAAAATCTTACGGAGGAGCATGTATGTACAGTGAAAGATGTCAATCAGCTTTTGATAAAGGTATGCTTTATCATATATATAACTCAATGCTGCTTTGGATTAACCATCGTCGAACTAGTCATAGACTGCTATTCTTTAGCACTTGTTTGATGCTCTGAAAGCACATACAATTCAATGCTGAATATTTATCTGGTGTATGGAATGGATGACTAATTAGACAATGTTGTGTCATGCATCTATACTGAATGCGTTTATATTTAAATGACATTTTTTTTTCTCATGTTAAATTTCTTGAGTGTAATTATCTTTAAGAATTCATATGAAATGCTTATTTTAACTTTATTTCAATAATATAGTTTTGTAATACTGTGTTGATTCTATAGGATGTATTTTCTTTTCATTTCTTTCACATACTACATACTAGAAGTTGCCATAGTTCGTGTCAGAATGTCAGATATCTGAATACGCATAAGGCACAACAAAACAATCAACTCATGTCATTGTCAGATATATGGGTATTTATGATTTATGTATGGTTCATTTTTAAGCAGCGCTTCTATTGGTATTAAAACAGCAGTTAATTACTTTTTTCTTCATTTAGAGCATTTATGATTCAATCTCCATCAAGCAGATTTGGTTAAAACTGATTTTGTCACCAAGAGAAATGAAAAGCTTAGTTGTTTTACAGTCTTACTAAACTTGAATACAACAACAACAACCAAGCCTTATTCCACAAGTGGGATCGGCTACATGGATCAAATTAAGCCATAATATTCTATCAAAGATCATGTTTCTATCCAACTCGTTTACCTCAAGATCTTTTTTAATAGTTTATCTTCTTTTAGCTTTGGATATATCTTCTTTTTTACTTTTAAAGTTTCACCTTGATTTTATGCTAGTAAATACTTTTAGCTTTCCAGTTAATTTATATACTTTTTGTTTGTTTTAATACTTTTGGGTTCACATTTCATAACTGCCATGGCACTTCATACTTTTTGATATATTTCTATTTTAGGAAATCTTCCAATTCTTTGATTATTATGTCTTTTATGCATTTTTTACTATCATGTACCTTTCACTATGCAGGGATTGCTAAACAGAACAGTAGGTGCGACCAGTGTAAATTCTGAGAGCTCCCGTTCACATACAGTTTTTACTTGTGTTGTTGAGTCTCGATGCAAGGTGATATACTCTTATCTTGTGGCCTGGAGATTGTTGAAATAATTATTTTAAACAGTTAGTAATCTTTAACTAGATAATTTTTTTTAGAAACATTATGCTATCCTGAACCTTTGCTTTTATTATGTCCTGTTGGCTAAAACAACTGTTCAGATGACATTCTGCATCACAAGATAACTGACAATAGAAGAGTTATTGATGCAAGCTCAATTTTCATTTGCAGAGTATTGCAGATCGTTTAAGCAGATTTAAAACAAGTAAAATCAATCTCGTTGATTTAGCTGGGTCAGAACGACAGAAATTAACAGGTGCAGCAGGATACCGTCTGAAGGAAGCTGGCAACATTAATAGATCACTTTCACAGCTTGGGTATGACTTAACATGCTTGTGTATTCCATTGTTATTGCTATTGTTGGCACTCCAAACACTAGCCGTTGCTCCATTGTTGATATCTATTATAGTTTGAATATTTGCAACATAAAGTTCCTTTTTTTACAAGGCCTTCCATAAGACTTTGTGGTACACCGTGAGACTTTCTTTCTAAATCAATGAGAAGTATGTTTATTTCCTTCCGTATCTTCCTCTTAAACCCTGCTATTGGTACAGCCTCAATAAACATGTACCTGAAACAATTTACAATACATGCTATAAATCTTTCTGTCATTTTATACCAAAATGCTTGCCTACTGATTTAGTTGTTGGCGTGCCACTTACTTTGCTCTAACAATTGTTTGGATAAAAGTTCAAGCTGAAAATTTCTACTCCTTAGTTTTATAACCTGTTCATCCTATTTATACCTTGGCTACCAAATCCTACAATCACTTTTCCTTCATTCCAAGAGCTTACTGAGGTTAAATCCGTCTGCAGGAATCTGATTAACATTCTTGCTGAAGTTTCTCAGACAGGAAAGCAGCGGCATATACCTTATAGAGACTCCAAATTGACTTTTTTATTGCAGGAGTCTCTTGGTGGAAATGCAAAATTAACATTACTTTGCGCTATTTCCCCTGCACAAAGGTATATATGCAAACAACTGGTGATTTTTTATTTTTCTCTTTATGTCTTACGGAATATAAATATTTACACGACTTAGCATTGCAGTTGTAAGAGTGAAACTTTTAGTACGTTGAGATTTGCACAATGTGCCAAAGCTATCAAGAACAAAGCTGTTGTAAATGAAGTAATGCACGATGATGTGAACCAATTGCGAGAAGTAATACGCGAACTCAAGGTATATTTCTCCCACCATGATCAACCTTCTCTTTTCCTTGTCAGTATATGGAATTTGATTTATATAACTTATATCTGTAAAATCAACCAGGATGAGCTGCATCGAGTTAAAACAAATGGTAACAATCTTAGTGATGGCAGAGGAGGCCATTCAGCAGCTTTGATCCGAAGAAGTTTGAATTTATTGCAGCCTAGACTCCAATACCCGTTATCACTACCTCACATTGATGAAGATAGTGACGAGGAGATGGAGATTGACGAGGAAGGTGTTGAGGATCATGCTAGAGTTCTTTGCAATTCGAGTAAAGATTCTGCTGATAATCCTGCTAGCCTCGGTGTAGTTAATTGTGATACTGGCCCCGTCTTCAAATCCCCAAATCTCAGTGTTTCCCCAACAATCAGCAGCAGCAGAAAAAGTTTGAAGACCTTATCAAAGCTCTCTCCATCTCAGAATAATCTTCATAGCGAAAATGACATAGGCATAAAGAATGACTTTGGCACAAATACTGTTAATCAGAAAAGCATGCCTAATGCCTTGTCTAGTCTGATGGCTCCAAATTTCCGTACTAAAACTGAAAATTTAACAGCTAGCATCCGACATGGTCTTGAAACTATTGATAATCACCTTTGCGCAGAAGCTATTCGGCGATCACCGTTGAGGCTCTCATCGAGACCTAAAGATCCTAAGCAAATTTTTCCAGTGGACAAAGTTAATGTGGGAGTACAGGCTTTCGTCGATGATAAGGCTGGAGAAGAAGATTCTATTATGATGACCTGTAATAACTGTAAAAGTAGAATGCAGCTTGATGTCAGTAAGGTTGACGATAACTCAAACATGCAGTTAGTAGCTGTTGATTGCCCTGAGTTTGCTGATAAACAAAAGAAGCAAGTTCTCAAAGTGAGTGTAAAAATTTCAAATGTATTTTCCGGTATACCTGAGTTTCAATCTGTTAATTATAGTCTCTTTCTCATGTGATATAGGCTGCAGAGAAGGTTTTGGCAGGATCCATAAGGAGGGAAATGGCACTGGAAGAGTTATGTGCAAAGCAGGCTTCTGAGATAACGCAGCTCAATTGCTTAGTAAGTTTATGTTTGTTTCATAACAATAATCCGCGACCATTTTATCATCATCTGTTGTGACTATTGTCAATCATACTTGTAGTTGGAACAGTACAAGCACGAGAGAGAATGCAATGCAATAACAGGACAGGCAAGGGAAGGTAAAATTCAGCGCCTTCAGAGCCATATGGATGGTGTTTTACCCACCGACAAATTCATGAACGAAGATCTAGTGTCCCTCGCACATGAATCCGAGGTAAGAGTAAGTAATTTTTAAAGTTTCTCTTTTATGATTACTATATTGGATGCTTAAGACTTGATATAAACATTCAGCAACTTTTGAAGGAGAACTATGAGCATCATCATCCAGAAGTTCTGAAGATGCAGATAGAGTTAAAAAGAGTACAAGATAAGCTACAGGAATATCAGAATTTCTATGAATTTGGAGAGAGGGAAGTGCTGGTGGAAGAGATATGTAATTTAAGAAATCAACTTCATTTTTATTTAGACTATCCATCCGCAGCTGCAAGAAAAGAATATCCACCTTTGCAATTGCCTCGCTCATCTGAACCTAGTTTGGAAACAAACCTCAATGCCATTCCTGATTCAACAGAAGCTAGCACTGAGGCAAATGCAAATCCAGAATCAACTGAAGACAGTGCCGAAGTAAAACTTGAACAGGAAAGAAGTCGGTGGATTGAGGCCGAAAACAGGTGGATTTCTCTGACTGAAGAACTCAGAGCTGAAGGTGAAGCTAACAGGTCGTTAGCTGAAAAGAGGAAGCGTGAATTAGATGCTGAGAGGAAGTGCTCCAAGGAACTGAAGGATGCAATGCAAATAGCTATAGAAGGTCATGCACGGGTTTTAGAACAGTATGCAGATTTGGAAGAGAAACATGTCCAGTTGCTCGAAAGGCATAGAAAGATTCATGATGGAATTGATGATATAAAAAAAGCAAATTCCAGAGCAGAAGTAAGAAGTGCGGAGTCTAAACTCATAAATACCCTTGCAGCAGAAATTTCAGCATTAAAAGCAGAAAAAGAAAAAGAGAGGAGAATCCTAATAGATGAAAATAAAGGACTTCAGGATCAACTAAAGGATACTTCTGAAGCAGTGAAAGCTGCCGGTGAGCTTCTTGTGCGGCTTAAAGAAGCAGAAGAAGGTGTCATTACCGCACAGGTGAGAAAATCAACATGCATCTTTAATGAATATTATCAACTGAAAAGTACTTGTTGCTTTTGTCATTCTCTCCCCTTTTTTACAACTTGATTAAACCATCAATCATTATCACAAGTATTCTCCTTGTATGTTCCATTGACATTGTTGCGTGTTCCTTATAAAACAAACACATTTGTTTCTTCTATTATCATTCTATGTAGAGAGTAAAAAAAAGATAGTTGCTTTCATTCAATATTGGCCATCAGTATGAATTTGGTTCACACCTAATAATAAACTGAACTTTGATGAGTTTGGTTGTTTTATCGCATGAAACAGTACCTGAAGCATCAATTACCAGCATCTTTCTTACTCAAAAATAAAAAGCGAGTTGTTAATATTGCTCTTTTTAATTTGCAGAACCGTGCAATGGACGCCGAACAGGAAGCTGCAAAGGCCTTCAAACAAATTGATAAATTGAAGAAGAAACACGAGATTGAGATTAGCACACTTAATGAGCTCATTGCCAAATCACGAATGCCTATGAAAGCAATACAACCTACTTGTAATGATGATGCCATCCCTATTGATGAGGACACCCTGGAACCACCCAATAGTGTTAATAGGTTTGAACCAGTTTGTATTGAAGAGGAATGCGAGGTTGCTAAATCAAAAGAACAATCATGGTTCTCTGGTTATGACAAATGCAACATATAGTAAAATCACGCTTGTAAATGCTGTAGCAACCTTCTATTGCTCATAATCATATGAATTTGATTTCTTCCACGAAATAATTGGCATTCTTTCATTCGTATAGCTTTTCATATTATTAGGGTGAGTGTATATTGGCATTCTTTGAAAACACATCACATGTTTTATGTATATGGTACACTCTGTTTTAAAATCAGTATGTCTTTAGTAAATACAATTTGTTTTAAAATGAACATCATTCTTACTTTTTAATATAGAAATTATTATTATTTTTCAATGTTTAATCTAACTGGTCGATTAGGTCAGAAATTAGAGGATAGAGTTGACTACAAAGCTCAAAAGACCAGAAATACAAATTATCCTGGGAATCTTAAAGTACTCAATTATTTAGATGCCATGGGGCAGCATGTGAGACAAGATGAAGTGGTATTAGATATTTTTTATTTGGTGGATAGTGGTGCCATTAGATATTTTATCCACTATAATGATTCAGAAGCATATTTTATAGTATATATATCATAAAGAATAAAACATACTGCTGTATAGATATTGGGCGATTTCAACTTTCTAGCCTCACTTATGGACTTAACACGTGCAAGCTCTTTCTTCCAATTCCTTCCTATAATACTTCTACTAGTTGCATTCCCTTATATACTTCCAACAACCTTGGCCACTGGATTCTCAATCAAGGAAGCAACAGTTCAAGATCTCCAACTAGCTTTCCAAAGAAACCAATTAACATCAAGACAGCTTGTTGAGTTCTATCTCAATCAAATCAAAGTCCAAAACCCAGTTCTCAAAGCGGTCTTGGAAGTGAATCCAGATGCACTAACACAAGCAGATGCAGCTGACAGAGAGAGAAGGGAAAAGGCACCAGGTTCTCTATCAAGGTTGCATGGAATACCTATTTTGGTTAAGGATAACATTGCAACTAAGGATAAGCTGAACACTACTGCTGGCTCTTATGCACTACTTGGATCAGTGGTGCCAAGAGATGCAGGTGTAGTTACCAAGTTAAGGAAAGCTGGGGCTATCATATTAGGGAAGGCCACTCTGAGTGAGTGGTCTCATCAGAGGTCTAGTAATGCTCCTAGTGGTTGGAATGCTAGAGGTGGACAAGGAAAGGTAATTTTCTACTTCTTCTTTTCTTCTTACTTAATGTGAGCTTGGTCTAGCTTTTGAATTCAAATCTAACTCAATTCTAATAAAACAATGCTTATCAAGAGAGGTTAGACATATGTTCTTTGAATTGTGCAGAATCCATACACATTGGATGATCCCTGTGGATCAAGTAGTGGATCAGCAATATCAGCAGCAGCAAATTTGGTGACTGTGACACTTGGTACTGAAACCGATGGCTCCATTTTATGCCCTTCAAGTATGAACTCAGTAGTAGGCATTAAACCAACACTTGGTCTCACTAGTAGAGCAGCTGTAGTTCCAATTAGCCCAAGGCAAGATTCTGTTGGGTAAGCCTATATATATATCGAAAATTTGTAATTCCAACAATTTCTTTATATCAATATGACACAACTTTCCCTATCAAAAGACATTTTGTTATAATGAATATGTTACATTGATTGTGTGGTTTTGTATAGGCCAATTTGCAGGACTGTTTCAGATGCTGCCTATGTTCTTGAAACGATAGCAGGAATTGACACTTTTGATAAAGAAACAATTGAAGCATCAAAGTATATCCCAAGAGGTGGCTATGCTCAATTTCTAAAGAAAGACGGACTACGAGGAAAGAGATTAGGAATAGTGAGACTATACTACGATTTTGGAAATGACACTTTTCTGCATGAAACTTTCAAGCTACACTTAAAAACGTTAAGGTAACTAAAGTCTAAAACTGTAATTTGTCAAGAATTTATACTTCTAATGAAGCATTAATAAGTTTTGTATTGTTCCTTCAAAATCAGGAAAAGAGGTGCAGTTTTGGTTGACAATTTGCAGATAGATAACATTGCTGAAATTCTCAGCACTCCAAGTGAAAATATTGCTTTGAATTTTGAATTCAAATTATCACTAAATGCATACCTGAAAGACTTAGTGGCTTCACCAGTGAAAAGCTTGGCAGATGTGATAGCCTTCAACAAGAAACATCCAAAATTGGTGAGTATATATATGTGAGATGACGAATTTTTGTTTATGGATATGAATTAATATTGATCAGGATAGCATCTTAATTGTAGGAGAAACTTGATGAGTATGGCCAAGATCTCATGTTGGAAGCTGAAAAGACAAACGGAATTGGGAAAGCAGAGAAACATGCATTGTTAAATATGACAAGATGGTCACGAAATGGGTTTGAGAAAGTGATGAAAAGAAATAAACTTGATGCTGTGGTAACACCTTTTGCAGACTTTAGTGGCATACTTGCTATTGGAGGCTATCCTGGAGTGATTGTTCCAGCAGGATATGAAAAGGGTATGCCATTTGGAATTTGCTTTGGAGGTTTGAAAGGCTCAGAGCCAAAGTTGATTGAAATTGCTTATTCATTTGAGCAAGCAACTTTGATCAGAAAGCCTCCTCCCCTTCGAAAATAAGACATTTGAAGTATAATGCGTTATGGCAAGAAAAAGTTAAAATGAAAGCTGGAACTTTGTACGAAACATAATGTGTTTTTTATATGAAAATACTAGTATGTGATTGAAATAAGAAAAGCTTTTAGGCTTTCTTACCGTTGATTAATGGTTTAAAATGTTGTCAATCATGTTGTTTTACCCAATTAATGATTTCATAAACTCGATATCTGTTTATGTGTGTTTACTGAGAGTCTAAATATTCACTTGCAAGTTGCAACAATTACTAGTGCATTTAGGAGTATGTCTTGATGTCAGTAACTAGTGCATTATAACCTGAACAATTGTAAATTATCTAGAGAGTGCATCTTGATGTCAGTAACATCCATGATTGATCTGAAAAACCAACAGTACAATATGGATGCTACATGTTTGGTGATCTTTGAGAGAAACTAATGCAAGAAATATCTCTGATTTCATCATGAGAATGTAGCATGGTCAGAAGCTTATTAGTATTGGGATAACTTCCTCCACAAGCAAAGAATCCTGCATCACAAAATCAGAATTGAACAAATTTTTAAAGTGGAGAACAACATGACCAGCAATCTCTTTTGGGTTGTCTTGATTTTTACCATTTTGTGGAAAAAACTAGCGTATGTGTCTCCTTTCACATGCCATTTTAATCTTGCGTTTTCTTGGTAAAAGCATTATTGTCTCCTAAGAGCTTCATCAAGATCGAGATGAGCCATCTTCTCCTGGTCTAATAAACTGTCATTGTTTTCATCAACCTGAAGCTGAGCTTGAATTAACTAAAGCTTTTTCTCTAATTTTTAATAAGCTGTGAACATTGCCAAAATCTTCTAAGTTCAAGATCTTCAAATGGTTCTTTAAGAGCATGAGTTTCTTGTTTAAAATGTATATAGGACAACCAATGACTCTATTATTCCAACAAGATGCAATAACATCTCTACAACCATTCTGGAGGGACTACATCTTGAGAAATTTGAATTGGGGGATATGAGAACCGTTGCTTAATTTATGATCCAGATTGATAAGGAAGTGGTCAGATGTGTGTCTTGAGAGAGTGGTGCAAAAAATAATAGAGCAAAAGTTTACCATGTAGGATTGCACAAAGCTCGGTCTAGTCTTCTCTCAATGTGGCTAGTAAAACTGGAGAGGGTTGAAGAATCATAACTTGAAGATTGTAACACTGATCGTAAGATTATACTATTGGTAGAAAAATATATTTATATATTTTATAGTTACATGCATATGTTCAAAAATATCATATATAAAAAAAATAAGTTCAATGACCATAAGTTTAAAGTTCAAAATAATAGCCATAAACTCATAAACAAAAGGAAGAGGCCTTTATTTTTAGGATAGAGGTTTGAAATTGTTTTTAATACATTTTAAGACTTGTTAATCGATTATCGCATATTGCCAATCGATTAGATACCCTAAAATAATCGATTATTAAGTTCAAAAGAGAAAGAAAAGATATTTAGTTGTTGCACATCATTAAGATGATGTCCTAACCGCTTAGGGCGCAATTTTGAAATGAGCCAATCGATTAGGTTAACGTGTCCAATTGATTGGCAAATACCAAACGTTGCCGAGAGCTATTCTGACAGCTCCTAACTCATTTGGCATGACTTCAAAGTATTTTCGAAAATATTTTCTTGAGAAAAATCAATTTAAAAAGTGTTTTCGCGTTTGTGTGATTTAGCCAAGCACTTTTACGACAACGCCCTTATGCTTTACAAATATTCACTCAAACTAATCAAGGTAGGACTTTCTTGTACTTCAAGACTTTGTCAGATGCTTTCTTTCTTGTACACACTTGCTTGATTTTACTTGAGATGAGGCTTGTGTTTATACTCCATTTGATTACCATCATCGGATAATCAAGTCCATCAAACTCTAATATTTGCATATTTATCCGCTTAACCTCTTATACTTGACTTGTCAAAAGACATTAGTTGTCATCATCAAAAGTTGTTGTCCTTGTTAAAAGCATATCACCTGCAAAACAAAATTCCACGGTGGTTACGACGGATCAAAGCTTCAGGTGCGGCGGAGAGGGAGCTTACCTGTTAGGTTAACACTCCAACATTCAAGTCATTATGTGAAGGAGAAGGGTGAGTTAAAATTAGATTTGAAACCGAGTATCTGAATTTGGCGTCTTCTCTATATATAGCAAAGAGGAAATAACAAACTCACAGGAGTAATTTGTGGAGAGTCGTTGGCTGTCCACGCAGTTGAAATCTTTTGTGATCATCAGAAAGAAAGTTCTCGAATGCTGAGAAGATTATGGAAGACTTGCAATTCTTTTAAAATAGTCGGTCGGGGGTGCTATGGCCGGTCCATAAAAGTTAGCAAATATATGAAAAGAGATTGAATGATAGTAAGGTATATAAATCTTAACTTATACAACACTTTCTTCATAAAGAGACAAAATAAGAAAAGAAGCAAAAACATATAGAAAGACAAGTTTCTGGGTCCCCGGACCGCTGTCATCATCCAATAAAAATAAACCTGTCCAAAAATAAGTTGTCACCTTATTGATACATTTTGGTAGATTAAAACAAAACGCAAAAAATATTCTATTGACAAAGACTGAAAACAAATAAACATTTATAATTTGCATAGAATGAAAGTATAGTGAAACTTTTGAAATATCATTCACAAGTATAGTCAATGGGTGGTTTAAGGCTGAGGATGAATTTAGCATATGCTTCCTCTTTCTTCCATTTCCTTCTACTATTTACATTCCTTTCTATGCTACTATCATCAACTTTGGCCAGTGATTTCTCAATCAAGGAAGCAACAGTGCAAGAACTCCAACATGCTTTTCAAAGAAACCAACTAACATCAAGACAGCTTGTTGAGTTCTACCTCAACCAAATCACTATCCAAAATCCAATTCTCAAAGGAGTCTTGGAAGTGAATCCAGATGCATTAGCACAGGCAGATGCAGCTGACAAAGAAAGAAGGGAAAAGGCACCAGGTTCTCTATCAAGGTTGCATGGAATACCTATTTTGGTTAAGGATAACATTGCAACTAAGGATAAGCTGAACACTACTGCAGGCTCTTATGCACTACTTGGATCAGTGGTGCCAAGAGATGCAGGTGTAGTTACCAAGTTAAGGAAAGCTGGGGCTATCATATTAGGGAAGGCCACATTGAGTGAGTGGTCACATTACAGGTCTGTTGATGCTCCTAGTGGTTGGAGTGCTAGAGGTGGACAAGGAAAGGTATATAATTTACTACTACTTCTTAGTTAATTGTATGAAAGATTCTAGAAAATAAAGAGGATTTCACAAATGTTCTTTGTGTTGGGCAGAATCCATATACATTGGGTGATCCCTGTGGCTCAAGTAGTGGATCAGCAATATCTGTGGCTGCAAATTTGGTGACTGTATCACTTGGTACCGAAACCGATGGCTCCATTTTATGTCCTTCAAATTTTAACTCAGTAGTAGGGATCAAACCCACAGTTGGTCTCACTAGTAGAGCAGGTGTAGTTCCAATTAGTCCAAGGCAAGACACGGTTGGGTAAGCCTATATACCGTTTATCTGAATTTCTATTGCGTTTTGCATGACGATTTTGTGACATCAATTATGTGGTTTTGTATAGGCCAATTTGCAGGACTGTATCAGATGCTGCTTATGTTCTTGACACCATAGCTGGCATAGACACTCTTGATAAAACAACAATTGAAGCATCAAAGTATATACCAAAAGGTGGCTATGCTCAGTTTCTAAAAAAAGATGGACTAAGAGGAAAGAGATTAGGAGTAGTGAGACTATTCTACAATTTTGGAAATGACACTTCTCTGCATGAAACTTTCAAGCTACACCTAAGAACATTAAGGTAACCAAAGTCTAAAATTATTAATCTTCAAGTTCTGATTAACTCTTGTTTGTAAGTTATTTTGTATTTGTATTCATTGTCTATTATTTTCTTTGTCCACAATCATATCGAAGGAATCATGTTCATGCATCGGACCTATTTAACTATGTTAGAATTTGAAGATTGATAACATTGATGAAATTATCAGGGAAAGAGGTGCAGTTTTGGTCGACAATTTGAAGATTGATGACATTGATGAAATTATCAATGCTCAAAGTGAAATTACTGCTTTCAATTTTGAATTCAAATTGTCCTTGAATGCATATCTGAAAGACTTAATTGCTTCACCAGTGAAAAGTTTGAGAGATGTGATAAACTTCAACAAGAAACACTCAGAATTGGTGAGTATATATGTGATTTTGTTGGATAATTGGATATTAATTAACATTTATAACGATACCGTCTTATAATTTTTGTAGGAGAAACTTGATGAGTATGGCCAAGATCTCATGTTGGAAGCTGAAAAGACAAAGGGAATTGGGAGACTAGAGAAACAGGCATTGTTGAATATGACAAGATTGTCAGAAAATGGATTTGAGAAAGTGATGAAAAGAAATAAACTTGATGCTGTGGTAATACCTTTCTCGTACTTTAGTAACGTACTTGGTATTGGAGGTTATCCTGGAGTGAATGTTCCAGCAGGATATGAAAAGGGTATGCCATTTGGAATTTGCTTTGGAGGTTTGAAAGGTTCAGAGCCAAAGTTGATAGAAATTGCTTATTCATTTGAGCAAGCAACTTTGATCAGAAGGCCACCACCCCTTCGAAAGTTAGACGCTTGAAGTAGTGATGTTTTATGGCTAAAAAATTAAAATAAAAGGTGGAATTTTGACAGAATACTGGAGTGAGTTTTGTATGAAACATAATGTGTTTTGTTAAGAAAAGTTTTTTGATAAGTTGGGTTTTCATACCATGATAACAGAATGTATAAATAATGTTGAGATATTCACCAAATAAGATGGCTTCAACATAAATTAATTCCCTTGACAGATTTTAATTCAAACAACTATTATGGTTATGGCTATATTGGTGGTTAAAGTAGTGCTGAATCATTCAACTTTGGAGGTGAGGGTTAAAATAAATCTCTTCAAGTTAAAGTTCAGAAACTAAATGGCTCAAACTACATAGATTGGTCCCAAACAGTCCGACTTATCTTAGACGACAAAGGGAAAATATAGTTTTCGCATCGATGATGTTCCTGAACCTGTAGCAGCAAACTCTAATTATAGGTTCTGGAAATCAGAAAATTCAACCATTATTGCATGGTTGGGTTCGTGAGAATCGGAATTGCGAAGCCATTTAGGTTCTTACCTATAGCAAAACATGTGTGGGATGTTGTAAAGGATACTTAATCTGATGTCATAACTCTTCTCCAATATCTGGTTTGAAATCAAAGTTGTGGAGATTAAGGCATTGTGGAAAGAGTGTAACATTCTAATATAATTTAGTTGATGACCCTCAGGCAAGAAATAGATTTGTGCTACGACAACTTTAAATGCATTGAAGACAATGTTCAACTCATCAAGAGGCGGGAAAACGACTATGTTTTTATTTTTCTTGCAGGTTTGAATAAGGAGCATGATGATATTAGAGCTTGGATTCTAGGAAAAAATCCATTATCATCCTTTCGGAAAACTTTTTCTAAAATCCGAAGAGAAGAGGCAAAACAAGAAGTGATGCTAGGAAAATCAACTGCGGACGAATCAACACTTATCACACAAAACCACGTAAGGACAAGAAAGATGGTAAGAAATTTGACAGACCCTGGTGGGAACACTGCAAGCGTCTTTGGAACACACGTGAAACTTGCTGGAAACTTCATGGAAATCCTCCTATTGCTAAGAACAAAGGTGGAGGTTGTTCACTTCAAGCTACTTCTGATAAAGAGTTAAAATCTTCCTCAGCTGCATTTCCGCTGATCAAGGAACAACTAGATCAATTGTACAAACTTCTTGAATTTCAAACTTTTTTCTGCTCTGTAGTCCAAAATGATAATTTTTCACAATCAGTCAACCTTAGTGTCATTCCTAATCATAGTTGGATTGAGGATTTTGGAGCCACCGATCATGGAAAATCTAGTTTATTTTCCTCATATAAACCTTGTACAAAAAATTTCAAAATTGAAGTTGTTGATGACTTTCTTTTAGTTGTGGCAGACAAATGTTCCATGGTATTGTCTCCATTAGTAACCATCTAAGATGTATTACATGTTTCAAATTTGTCTGACAATTTGTTATCTGTCAAAAAGCTAACACAAAGTAAAAATGTGAAGCTCATTTCTTTAAATAATAATTTATAGAGTTTTACTGATTTTAATCTCAAGTATTAAAAGTTTATTAAAGTAAAAATGATAAATATTGGATTTAGAATTGGTGCGGTGCGCCAGCAATTGCTTTAGTGCAACGCAAGAGGCCCAATAGCAAGCTGACAAAGAGAGAAGGGAAAAACCACCAGGTTCTCTATCAAGGTTGCATGGAATACCTATTCTGGTTAAGGATAATATTGCAACTAGGGATAAATTGAACACTACTGCAGGCTCTTTGGCACTACTTGGATCAGTGGTGCCAAGAGATGCAGGTGTAGTTACCAAGTTAAGGAAAGCCAGGGCTATCATATTAGGGAAAGCCACATTGAGTGAGTGGGCACATTACAGGTCTTTTAATGTTCCAAGTGGTTGGAGTGCCAGAGGTGGACAAGGAAAGGTATATAATTTACTACATTTGGAACTTTGAAACTTGTATGAATGATTCTAGAAAATATAGAGGATTTCACAAATTTGCTTTGTGCTGTGCAGAATCCATATACATTGGGTGAACCATGTGGTTCAAGTAGTGGATCAGCAATATCTGTAGCTGCAAATTTGGTGTCTGTATCACTTGGTACCGAAACCGATGGCTCCATTTTATGTCCTTCAAATTTTAACTCAGTAGTAGGCATCAAACCCACAGTTGGTCTCACTAGTAGAGCAGGTGTAGTTCCAATTAGTCCAAGGCAAGACACTGTTGGGTAAGTAAGCCTATATACCGTTTATTTGCATTGAATAATGTACCTGGACAATTTATAGATCAGATACATTACATATTCAATGAATCTAAAAAGTAAATAATTTTTTATGAATAGGACCAGAGGGAGTATATGTCCTTGCTCCAAATTTGTGACATCAATTAATTGGTTTTTGTATAGGCCAATTTGCAGGACTGTATCAGATGCCGCTTATGTTCTTGAAACCATAGTTGGCATAGACACTCTTGATAAAGCAACAATTGAAGCATCAAAGTATATACCAAAAGGTGGCTATGCTCAGTTTCTAAGGAAAGATGGAATAAGAGGAAAGAGATTAGGAGTAGTGAGACGATACTACGAGTTTGAAAATGGCACTTTACTGGATGAAACTTTCAAGCTACACCTAAGAACATTTAGGTAATTAAATTCTAAAACTATTTGTCTTGTCAACTTTCAATGATATTTGCTTTGAATTTTTGTATGTTAATAACTTAATAGGAAGAGTAGGTATATCAAACACAATTTAAACTGTCCATGCATCAGACTTGATTACATTAAACAATGTTAGAATTTGAAGATTGATAACATTCATAAATTTATCAGGGAAAGAGGTGCAGTTTTGGTTGACAATTTGAAGATTGATGACATTGATGAAATGTATAAAAATTTATGATTTTTGTATAAAAGTTGTAGGAGAAACTTGATGAGTATGGCCAAGATGTCATGGTGGAAGCTGAAAAGACAAATGGAATTGGGAGGGTCGAGGAACAGGCATTGTTAAACATGACAAGATGGTCACGAAATGGGTTTGAGAAAGTGATGAAAAGAAATAAACTTGATGCTGTGGTAACACCTTTCGCAGACTTTAGTGGCATACTTGCTATTGGAGGCTATCCTGGAGTGATTGTTCCAGCAGGATATGAAAAGGATGAGCCATTTGGAATTTGCTTTGGAGGTTTAAAAGGTTCAGAGCCAAAGTTGATTGAAATTGCTTATTCATTTGAGCAAGCAACTTTGATCAGAAAGCCACCACCCCTTAGGAAGTTGGAAGTTGAAAATTTGTAGTAATGCTTTAGAGCTGAATAATAAATCAAAAGCTGGGATTTTGACAGAATGCAATGAGTTTTTGTGTATGAAATGAAATAAAACTTGTTTCAATTTTGTAACACAAAGTGGAATCTTTATTGTGAGATAACTGGTCTTTCACTAAAGATTCAAGGTTTGTTTGTGTTGTATGAAATGAAATGAAATTTTGTTTCAATTTTCAAATAATTGGTCTTTATTAAAGATTCAAGCTTTGTTTTTGTTGGATTTGCAAAGTTTTTGTGACAACAAATTGACCATAAGTATTACATATAATCCTATTCAACATGACAATACAACATACATTAGAATTGGTCGATATTTTATTAAAAAAAAATTTGGATAGTTGATTAATAATTACAACATTTTTTTTTTTTGAGTATCAGCTCACACACTAACAAAAAATTTATTAATTGAATGGTTTACTTAACTTGCAAGTTTGAATCTAACTCTAGATATGCAACAATGTTAAATTTTTGTTTAAATGAGAGTTTGGTCATTCATTACAGTGTTATCCAACTTAAACAATTAGTCTCTACAATTGCGCATAAAAAATATCTGATTTTTAAATTTGAAATAACCTACACATATTCACCAATTTAAAAAATAAATATAAATAATAAAGACGGATATAAATAATAAAATTATTTTATTGTATGAATTGAATAAAGTTCTCTATTTAAAAGAGATAAACTAATACTCCTATATTATATATAACACAATTTCGATTTTGCTTTCCATATGAAACAACTTTATAGTGGATAGAGATAGACTTGATAGTGGTTTAAAATAGTCAAAGAAACATATTTTGTTGTGCACTAAAATGATTGGATCCACTAAAAATATATTTTGGTTGTGCACAAGAAAAGGAGTATGCCTGAATAATTACTTCCCACGATGTTCTCCCAATAATTTAATTTTTACTATAAACAAAAGTTGAAAAATATATGCTAAGAAAATGTGGGTCTTATATTTATTAATTACTGTAAAAAAAACTTGAAAACATATCTGACACAAACAAGTTTAATAGTCATATAGTTAAGTAAAATATGTGGAAAATAATAACTAGTTCATATATAGTTCTCATCTATTAATAATATAAGACCCTCTCATTCTAGATACAAACAAATGAAGATACAAAAGAAAGTTTTTAAGTCAAAAACGTTTTTAAGTTATTCCTTTCTAACGAGTTTTATATTGACTTGTAATTATGTTTAGGTCAATAGATTAGACTGTGTGGGAATACCTACTTCATAATTTTAATTCCTAACAAGAAATTAGTGAATGAGTTAGATATTTAACTCGTGACTCAGCATCTTAATTGAGTGGATTGATTAGATACGAGTTTGAAATAGTTTTAGGTAGGCATGGGATGGGATGAAACGTCGTATTTGATGTGGGTCCCTATTTTCCTTGAGTTGCATGTTACATCTCTTGTTGCTATTTTGGACTAGAGTATGGACTAGTAAACGAATAGGAGGTGAAGTCCAAGGAGAGAGAGAAAAAGTCAAACATGTGATGAAGTGGAGTTGAAACAACCTTTATTTTCATGAGAAATACATACACTACTTTATAAACTAAAATTTCTCAAAAAAAAAGTATGATTTTTTAAGATAGTAATAATGATGACAATTGACAAACCGCGACAAAGTTATTTCAACTTGAAAAATATATGGTTCTAATTTTATCGATTGTGGATTAGTAAGACCTTAATTGTATGGTAATTATGATTAGCAATACATCAAACTAATTCGAACATAATTTAAAACTCGATTCAACGAATAAATTATTAAATTTGTTTCATGAACCAAATGAATTGAATATAAATAAAACATTAAATTCGTTAATTAAATGAGTTGAATTTAAATTATGTATAATTCAAGTCATTAGATTCATGAGTCTAACTGGAATATATATATATATATATATATATATATATATATATATATATATATATATATATATATATATATATATATATATATATAAAAATGTGTTCCGCGCGTGAATCAGAATTGTGTTGATAGTTGATGTTGGACTCCTAAAGTGATGATGTTGATCTCTAATACGTTGGTGCATGGTAAACCTACAACGCCCAAGTTAGTTACAGAGTTCAAGATGTTTGAAGTGAAGAGCGGAGATCACAAAAGTGTACCTTGAATCTCACGTACATTAACTATATACGATGCATAATTTCAATTGGACTATGCAAGGTTAGGCTCCAGAGCATTGTGTCTTTGGACGGCCCAAAACATCTGCTCTCAAGGCTTGTTGAACATTTGCTGGCCAATAAGTCTTTCAAATTTGTGATCTACGTCTTATTTATCACATCAGATCATAAGGAGAAGTCGGAAGACCATTGACAAATATGGAAGTAATGGAGAACAAATGCATCAAGTGTTTTTTACAATATTGAAACGTTTCGCTAGATTTTTAGACGTGTGGCCTTAGACTCGTAGGTTAGGACGAGACACTTTTCTCTCAGGGCATTCAAGTACATTTGGGTTTACTTATATTTCCAAGGTAAAATCTAGCTGTTGATTTACAACTTTTCGTTTTCCTTTGATCTAGTTTGTTGCTTGTTCTCCTCTATATAAAGGTCTCTTGAACTCTTTGCCATTTCTAAGAGTCATTTTCCCTTTGTGAGAATGTCTTTCTCTCTTCTCTAACGCATTTTCTTGAGTGTTTGTCCTTTTTCAAAATAGAGATTTTCCATTCTGTAATTAATTTTCGCCCT
Source organism: Vicia villosa (assembly GCF_029867415.1). Taxonomy (NCBI): domain Eukaryota; kingdom Viridiplantae; phylum Streptophyta; class Magnoliopsida; order Fabales; family Fabaceae; genus Vicia; species Vicia villosa. The sequence goes on from NC_081184.1 coordinate 158,340,870, forward strand.
CTTTACCATATTCCATTCTCTATAAGTACCCTTGTTACCCTGGGCATTAGGTCTTAATATTTATTTTGTCATGGCTCGTATAAATGATCATCCAATAAATTTATCTAGTGATTATGAGAGTAGTAGATTATTCTCCTTTAAGATATACTTGGTATAATAAATTTAAAGAAGAGAGATTAAGGGGAGAGAGAAGTTGAAAAGAGACATGCTCTCTCTTTTGTTTGGAGTATCGAAGAAATAGAGGAGAGACTCAAATATTATGGGGTTTTTTTATCTCTCCACTTTTGAAGAGAAAGAGCGAAGAAACAACCTGTCTCTGAAACAATTTTTTTCATTTCCATTTTAGTCTTTCTTTAGCACACTTTAAAAAAAATTGGAATATGACCCGCGCGTTGCGCGAATGTGTTTAATCTATTTTTTATATTTTATGTAATTAAAATAATTTTATAAATGATTTATTGGTGTAAAATTAAATTGTCTCTCACAAAAGTAAATTTGGTTAATGCAAATGATATATGACTATTACATTTTAAATTTAATTATTCTAATGTTCAAAAAATGATATTTTAAATAATATACTTTTGTAATTGTTGGGGTTTGAACTTGTGACTTCAAATAGAAATTCAATACGTGATATTGTCTTTTGAGAAGTGGTGAATTTTAGAAAATATACTCGTTAACTAAGTATATTTAGTTGGAGTGATTCTAGTGCTGTTAAAATTTTTAGTTTAAAAATGAGTTTTAAATCCATATTTTTTAAAATACTTCTTATAATAAAAATAAAATATTGTAGTGAGTTGAATTTCGAGCATGATTAGTATATGAGAAAATGACATAAAAAATGTAAGATATAGGGAAAAAAAAACAAAAACATAAATGCAGTGAGTTGCATTTATTTCCATCTAAAATTGTTTAAAAAACATAAATAAATTGAAATATGTAGGTAAACAGATTCTTATGATTCTCAACATAAAAAAATGAAACACAACTGTCCATTTTATCAACTTAATTTAGCACGGATATATTTCACTTTTGTGTTCGTTTTAATCCTTAAAATTAAAATCCGCAGGAAAATTCGCAGGAAACCTACAGATTTTCATGTGGATTTTGGCTTTAGGGACTAAACCTCAAGTAAAATGTAAGATATAGGGACTCAAAGAAAAATAAAAAAGTTTTACATGGACGAAAATAAAAAAACTCGCTAACTTACAGGGACCAAAAGTGCATTTAAGCCTCTATTTTTTACAAAATCTTGTCTAATGCCCATAGGAATATATAAACATTGCTTTATAAGATTTATTAAAGTATGTAAGTAGTTATTAGTTTAATTTTTTTTTGTTGCATTTATCAGGATTCGAACTCGTGACCTGAAGCAAAGACTCAGTGTGATTTTGAATTTTAAAAAATGAAAATAAATTTTAGAAGATGCCTGTATGATTATAAATGATGTAGAAATATATTGGGAGTCTGTTTTAATATTGTAATAGATCTTGTCTAATGCCCATAGGAATCTCATCCAAGAATGATAAGGAAGTAATTATGAGACCTATAATTAAAAAATTATTGCAAGAAAAATATAAACATTGCTTTATAAGTTTTATTAAAATATATAAGTAGTTATTAGTTTAATATGTTTATTTATTTATTTATCAGGATTTCGTGACTATGTGATTTTGAATTTTAAAAAATGAAGATAAATTTTAGAAGATGTCACATAAGATTATAAACGTGTGACAAAAATAATTTAATGTGGCAAAAATAAGTTTATGTGACAAATATTTGAAAATCTATTTTAATATATATCATAAATTAATTTATTGAAATCTACATGATAATTTACTTTAAAGCATTTTTCATGTATGATTTCATTTCAACATACTTGATATGTGTGAAAAATAAATAAATACGCTAATAATTAAAGTAAAGGAAAACATATGAATTAATATTTTTAGTTTTAAAAATCTATATGTAATATAAGTTTTGGTTAAATAATTTAATGAATTAGATCAATATTTTTTTAATAAAATAATTAGATAAATAATGAAAACTAAAATAAATTAAGTTAATAAATCATACTAATAAGCCGATGAAACAAAATTCAAAATTGTATCGTATAAAATAGATAAATATAATTAATTTAGATATATTCATGCTTAAAATGAAATGAAATTATTTTAATCTATTATTACTATTTTGCTTGAATTAGATTAATAATTAAACTAAACATAAAAATCATATATGAAAGAAAACTAACAAATGAGATTTAATAAATTATTTAAATATTTATATTAGTTTAACTAACTAACTTTAACTAACTTTAACTATTTGTATACTTTTTAACTTTAACTATTTGTATACTTTTTAAGTTAAGAATAATATGACTTTTCAAAAAATAACTACACTTCTCTCTCTTTTATTTTTCTTATTTCTCACATATTTCTCTCTCCCTATACTATTTCTCACAAATTTTTCTCTTTTTATCTTCTTTTCTCAACCAATCACACCCTTAGTGAGAGGAGGAGCATCTTTTAGATTAGATTCCCATCATTCATTTTCAGCCATTATAATTGTGTCAGACTCTTTTCTAACCTTCATTCTTATGTTGCCACGTCATTAAATTAGAAGTATTTTATGTCTAAAATTTCCAAAAGCTAACTGATACATGCATTTGGTTCTATATTTATGAAACAGTACCTTCTTTGGCATTCAGTTTACTGTTTCTGCAGTTTTGTTCTTACTTCTTTTTACTCCTGATTGCAAATTAACCAACCATCATGGGGATGAGGAAAATGCACGTTTTTGGGAGAAGGAAAATAAATCGAAGGCGGTGGCTATATGAAAGTCGACATCAGATATTGGAATTAGGGGTGGAGAAGATAATTGTGTTTATATCAGAGATATCTTGCGGCTAGAGAAGAAGGATAAACACCAAAACAAATTGAAGGAAGTCGCCTCTTCAAAGTTTAAGTGAATTTAGTTTAATTAAATAATAGAGGGAGTGGGAATCGAGCTAAGAGGGAGGAGATTAGCAAACTTTTGGAATAGGAGAACATTGATGTTTGCTTAATTCAAGAAACAAAACAATCTCGGATTTCTGAAGCTTTGTTCATTCTATTTGGGGCAAGAGGGATGTTGAATGGTCTTTCAAGAAGGCGGAAAGGAGTGTTGGAGGTATGATCCTTGGTTGGAAACCAAATCTTTTCCAAATTCTTTGTAGTTTTCAAGGCGTAGGATTCTTGGGAATTCAAATTCGATTGGGACGTTTATTGTTATATAAAGTTTGTATATATTCCTCTTATTTCTTAGAAGATAAGAGGCGTCTTTGGGCGGAGATTCTAAGGCAGAAATCGATTTTTCCAGAGGGGTTATTGTGTTTGGATGGCGATTTCAATGTGATTAGAAAGGTAATGAAAGGAATGGGAGGAATGCTAGCGTCAGTTCTTTGGAAATGGCATAATTTGGAGCTTTTATCAACGATATGAAGTTGGTCGATCTGCCTGCAAAAGGAAGCAGATATACTTGGTTTAACGCTTAGGCTATGTTTGGGAGTTTGGAGGGGAAGGGAGGGGAGGGTTTTGGAAAATAGGAAGAATTAGGTGAAAAGGATAAAAGGATTTTGGGTTGGAGGGTTTTGGAGGATTTGAGTTTATTCATAACATCAAAAACCCCATAAAATGGGGGAACTAAAAAATTATATTGAAGGAGGGTTTTGGAGGGTTTTGAAGGGTTTACATAAATTTTCCAAATATGTTTTAGGTTGTTATAGTATTCTGAAAATTAAAAATTTAGTAATGTTAATGACTTTTTTATCATTCAAAACAAAATCATTTTTTCAAAAAATGTCAAATATTTTCCTATATTTTTTTAAAATTTCGTTTTTGGAAGCCTTCCCCTCCCCTCCCCTCCAAACTCCCAAACATAGCCTTAGGTTTTAGACCATTTTCTATTGTCTGAAGCTTTAATTGGCATTTGGGATCTGAAGGTGCAGAAGGAGGGGGACATATCGTTTTCTGATCATTGTCGAGTATTTCTTAAAGAAAATAAAATTAATTGGGGTCCCAAACATTTTAAGTTCTTTAATTCTTGGTTGAAGCATGAAGATCTTATCCCTTTTTTTGATTTGGTTTGGAACTCTCTAAATATTACTGGTAAGAAGATGTTTATCTTCAAGGAGAAATTGAAATTGTTGAAGTCTGAGCTAAAACAATGGAATAGATAGATTTATGGCATTGTAGATTTGAATATAGTATATGCTAAATCGGGTTGTTGCAGAGGAGGGTTATTGAGGGGATTTATAAGTGGTGAGAAAAAGGTCAGAAGCCCAACTGTCATACTAGGATAAGCAGAACATGTGTAAAGAGTTTCTCAGGCTGAAAACGAAATGTGCTTGGCTAAAAGACGGGGATTGCAACTCAAAATATTTTCACTCGATTATGAACTCATGTTGCTTCTTAAACGCCCAATATTGTGTCTCATACAACAATGCAGGTCTTAATGTTGTCCAATAAAATTATCCCTTCAGGTAGATTGGTACTTTATGTCACATAAAATCTCCTGAGGTCTTCTTCCATATCAACCACTCTGCTTGAATCCGATGGTTTACACTCCTTATATATCTCCATTATTTTGTATAGACCCAATATATTTAAACCGTGTGACTTGTGGTATGATATGGTCTCCAAATTTTACATATATGTTAGAATTGATTCTCTTTTTACTGAATAAACATTCCATATACTATGTCTTATTTCTGCTTATATAAAAGTCATGTGTTTCAAAAGCTCGTCTCCAACATCTCATTTAAATTATTCTCCTTTGATTATCCAAGTAAGACTATATCATCTGCACAAAAAAATATACATCTTAGTGCTAACTCCTATATGTGTTTCATGAGTACATTCAAAATTAAAGTAAAAAATACAGCGTTTAGAGTTGAACCACAATGCAATCTTATTGTAATGGGGAAATCGTATGTCTCTTCTCTCTGTGACTGCACACAAGTCGATATCCTTCATACATATCTTGGATATCTCAAATATATGCATTCCTAGCCCTTTCTTCTATAGAGTTTTTCACAAAATTCAATCTATCATACGCATTCTCCAATTAAATAAAAACTAAATGTAAGTCTTGTTGATCCATCTGATATTTCTCCATCACACTTAACTTTAAGTCTCTCTTTTTTTAGTCTTCTTAATTTATTATTTAAAACCTTTTTTTTTTATTTTACAATATCAATAATTATATGAGTAAATATGCAAAAGTAATATTCTCTTCGTTTCAAATGAGTGATTTACTTGACAATTTTATTCAAATAAATAAAATTGTGTAAATGAAAAAAAAAAGGAAATTATTATTTTTAAAATGTCATTGTTGTATGTTGATGATGCATTAACTTTTATTTTGTCCGCTGATGTAATTGAGTGACATAATTATTATTAACTTGAGGGTATAACTAGAAGAACAAAATTAATATTGTATTAGAAATAAAAAATTCAATTATTTTTTTTAAATCTTAGTATTCGGCCTTGCGACCGACTAATCTAAGAGGACCAATTCCACCGTCCACTAGCAGGGGGGCGTTTAAAGCCAGAGCACAATTCTGTATGAACTGGTCCAACACAAGGATTGTTAGCACCTAGCTGGATTCGAACCCATGACCTTGAGAGGATCACACTCTCAAGACCCAAGCCTACACCACTAGACCAACCATTGAGGGTTAAAACACGTTTTTGTTAGGAAATAGGTTAATCAATTTGTTATAAATCAAGTGTCGTATCTTATACGCTCAATTACAATTACTAATCTTTCGAGATGATACATTGTTGAAATGTTTGTTGATATCATTTCCTCATTAACAAACTCTAACGTCTGTTGCGTCATCATCTTCAAAGCCATCATCTCGATTCAAATTAAATCTTACCTCTATTAATTAATTGATTAATTAGATAAATTAATTTTATTGAATAATTGATTACTTAATCTATATATAAATTAGATATATTAATTATTTAATAAATATAAAATAATAATTATAATAATGGTAGGAAGCAAGTGTGTTTGCGATGCGATTTGGGAAGTAGAATTGATTTTTTTTAAATAAAATCAAACTAATGTGGTTTGTATTGATTCTGTTTTTTACAAGTTTTTTTTATTGAGTCATACTACATGTATAGAGGATAACATAACTTTGTGTTTAATGAAGAAGATGTGCGATAAAAGTGAAAGTGGAAAGAGATAACAATGACATACAAATGAGAATATTAAGAAGAAAGAACATAAAAAGGAGAGATTAAAGAATAAGAAGATGTGAGATGTACCTTGCGAAGAAAATGAAAAGAATGCGCGATATTTTTAGGAGAGAATAGAGAAGACTGAAATTAAAATTCTAAATATGAGGAAGAGAAAATCGTTCGTAATAGTAAGACTAAGACATAGTGGATTAGGGTTTAAGGTCGGACTTGGGTTAAGTGAAGTTTGAGATATAATATAATGCGTTTTTGTTTAGTTTAGTTCGGTTTGTAAAATACAAATTACAAATTGAATCGAGCCGCACCATTCGGTTACAAAATGACTAAAACACATTTGAACCAAACACTTTTTACGATTTTCGATTTGGTTCAATTTAATTTAAAATTTTGTATTGAATCAGTTCGGTTTTAAACAATCGTAAGAAGGAGCAATGTTTTGAAAACTGCACCGAATATCAAACCTGTAAGAGTACTGGTTCACTGGTTCATTGGTCTAATCAGTCTTTATAGCAAAATTATATAGTTATTAAACCGGTCAAACCAGATGGCCCGGTCTCTAAGAAAATCACGACACCTAAAAAATTTCAAAATATCATTATTTAAATTTAAATTTTAAACATAACCATCACACACAACAAAATAGTACAAAATAAAACATATAATAACAAAATAAGTGCAGTTTTTAATAAATTTAATTTTAATTAGAAAAATTAAAGTCTAATTATATTTTTTTTTAAAAAAATTAGAGTGAAGTCCCATTTTAGTCTCTCACACAAACTATAGAGGTTAGATTAGTCCATGAGAAAAAAAAAGTCTCTATTAAATCCCTTACAAAATTTAACCGAGCCATGTTAGTCCCTAAACTAACATTTTTTTAAAATCAGTTTTTTCTTACTTTTGAACCGTGACTGGACTGCTAATAAAGACTCATTTTAGTCCCTCACAAAAAAGGAAGAGTCCAAATTAGTCCCTAAAAAAATATATATTTAATCTCTTACAAAATTTAATCAAGCCATGTTAGTTCCTCTTTTAGTATTTTTTCAAATCAAATTTTTTTTAAAATTGTGTCTGGACTCCTATTTTGCGACTGTTGAATTGAAATTATTTATGAAGGGATTGTAGATAAATCATCGCGATACCACAATGTTCTTTTCTTTGTTTGGTTTATTATCAAGCTTATGGATGGGTGATTATGGTTTTTGTTGTCAAGTATTCTTGTGTATTAGGTGTCGTTATTGTTTTAGTTGTTAATGATCTTGTAGGAAGGTTTAGTTTTGTTACTAAGGTGATTTAGGATAATTTCTTTCTTTTGTAAATAATACTTGTTGCAAAAATAATACATAGGGTATGTTGGAAGAAAGTTGGTTTATACCATATCACTTAGGTTTTGATGATAACAAAATATTTAATGAACAATTGGGTACACTAACATATATTCAAGTGTGGAGGATCATTAGTCAAAGAATTTACCAGACTCTGACTCTGATTGAAACATATGAGAGAAACTTGAGACTCGAATTCTAAAAGATCAGAATATGATTACTCAAATTCTGAATGATAAGATTTTAATGTCTCACATCTAGGAAACCCAGCTTCTTGTGGAAACTTAGACTCTGAAGACCATGTGCAAATGAACTCAACCTCTGACCCGTACTCAATTTCTGAAAGTAGGTCTATCTTGTCAAGTCTAGTCATAGTTTAAAAATACGAAAAAAAATCGTTTGAAAAAAAATATTAAAAGAGGAAATAACATGGCTCAGTTAAATTTTGTAAGAGATTAAATAGAGATTTTTTTTTCTCAGGGACTAATTTGGACTTTCCCTTTTTTGTGAGGGACTAAAACGGGTCTTCACTGGTGGTCCAGTCACAGCTCAAAAGTAAAAAAAAATCGATTTGAAAAAATATTAGTAGAGGGACTAACATGGCTCGGTTAAATTTTGTAAGGGATTTAATAGATACTTTTTATTTCTCAGAGACTAATCTGACCTCTACAGTTTTTGTGAGGGACTAAAATGAGACTTCACTCAAAAAATTATCAAACAACATTGTTTTGTTTGAGGAAAAAATATGTCATTAACCCGTCAATTCTCCGATTTTGACCGATTCTAAATGATTCTAACCAGTTAATAACTTAATTGATCCAACATTCAGACCAAATCGATCACTCTTTTAATTCTCGATTCAATCAGTTCAACCGGTCAATCCAGTCAAGTTTTTAAAACACTAGAAAGGTTTGTTCCCAAATAGAGAAGTTGAATGGACTCAAACCCTAATTATTAATCAACTCTAGCAATTGGACCAATATTCAAAGACAACTTTTCTAGACATTGATGGATACAAAACATAACATAAGTTAAATGTCACGTTCAATAATTCATATCACACGGTTCTTCCTCTTCCCATTTTCGTAATGTATATCTGACACAGTCAAAGCCAACTCAAACATTCAAAAATACGACCTTTTTCCATTTCCAGTAACCTCTTCACCCGACTCACCTCACTCAATTCACCAAAACCAAACCAAATTTACCTTTAACGTTACGTAACGTTCATCAACCTCATCTTCTCCTTCCTCGAACTTTCATTTCCTCTTCGTACAATCTATCGTACCCTTTTCAACATAATCACTAAAGCTAACTCCTTTCATTGACCCTTTTACATATTCATGAACTAGGGTAACAACACCCTATATATATTTGTATATTTTTGTTCAGAATTTTTCATTTGGGTATGGAGGTGGAAAAGGGTATTGAGATGGTGGCATTGGAATCTCTGGGTAAAGGGTTTGATTTGGCTAGTGATTTTCGTTTGAGGTTTGCTAAGGGAATTCGTGAGGGTGGTGGTGGTGATAGTAGGAAAAGGTTGGTGGTGCTTGATGAACAAAATAAAAGAGATATTTTGATTCCTGGAGTTGGTGGAGCTACCTTAATCAAAGGGGTTTCTGAGAATATCCGTTGTGATAAAGGGGATCGAATTCGCTTCAAGTCTGATGTACTTGAATTCAATCAGGTTCATTTTCTTTCCGAGAATATTGCGGCCGCAATTGCGGATGCTAACCACAATTTTAAACCATTTTTATGTCTAATTTGATGTGTTTGTTTGTTTTTGTGTGTTGTTATATTATATGTATCTCTCTTTTCTTTCTTCGCAGATGTCCGAGTTGCTAAATCAAAAATCAGCAGTACATGGAAAAATACCTTCTGGCTATTTTAATGCTCTTTTTGATTTGAGTGGTGATTGGCTTCGAGATGCTTCTGACATCAAATCTCTTGCTTTTGATGGATATTTCATTTCTCTCTATTGTCTGCACTTGACTACTTCTCCACTTGTACTGCAAGAGGAAGTAAAGAAGTCTGTTCCAGCTCAGTGGGATCCCGCTGCATTGTCTAGGTAAACAAACACATATTTGATAGATGAACAGATCATGGGATTTTGGGTTGTTGAGTATATGATGCTGATTGAGTTTGTTAGGCAGGTTCATCCAGACATATGGTACTCACATAGTAGTAGGCATGGATGTTGGAGGTCAAGATGTAATTTGTGTCAAACAAAGACATTCATCTAAGATTCCTCCGGGTGATATCAGAAGACATTTAGAGGATCTTGGAGATTTTTTATTTTCGGATGTAAGAAGTCCTTCTTCACTACAAAGGAAGACGGCAGATAGCAAACAGAAGGTATGTGATTTATCTTTTATAACCTCGGCATATATTTTTTGTTTATGCTTAGTGCTAATGCAATATCTTTATTTATTTAGGTTCCCGAGGTCTTTAATCGCGTGATGCAATCAAACACAACGCAGTTTACTAGTATTTCAGAAACATCGAGCAAGGATGTAAGCTCTTAATGAGAAATATTTTCCATTTGGAATAAGTGAAATTCCTAGGTTGAGAATGTAATATATTGCTTTATTTTGGAACAGGGCCTCACTATTATTTGTTCCAAAAGAGGAGGAGATGTGTACAAGCACAGTCACTCAAATTGGCTCCAGACAGTCCCTTCTAATCCTGAAGCCATCAAATTCAAGTTTGTTCCTATTTCATCACTTCTAACTGGAATTCCAGGAAGTGGCTATCTTAGTCATGCAATCAATTTATATTTACGATGTACGTTCTTCTCACACACTATATTCTACTGCATTTATCCATATATAGTTTTGATCTGTTACAATTTATAAACCTTTTCCTCGGTGTAGATAGGCTCCAGAATAAAAACTAGTAACAGCAGTTCAACTTAATGTGTTCAGCTTAATTCTTAAACATAAACATGCAAAATGGTCATTTAACTTCTCAACGTGTATAAAATGCCCATCTTGACGAATGTTCTATTGATTAAACCACATAAAAACTAATATACGGACTCTTAATCTATCCTTGTCACTTCTTGCAAAGTACCATTTTTCGGTTCATTATTATTAAGGTTCGAAACACATCATTGTTATTTTGTTCTCTACAGATAAGCCTTCTCCCGAAGATTTACAATACTTTTTGGAGTTTCAAATTCCAAGGCAATGGGCGCCCATGTTTTGCGAACTGCCTCTCAGGCATCAGCGGAGAAAAACCTCTTCCCTTTCCCTGCAATTCTATTTTTTTGGTCCAAAGCTTCAAATTAGCTCCACACAGGTACTGTTAACCCAATCTCCTGTTTGAGTAAATAAGTATTCCATGACTGTACTCTTAGTTGTCTCTTATGTTTGAATTTAATATTTTGTTTGACAAGATTATCTCTTAATTTGTGTCAAGACTTTTTTCCTCACACTTCTGGTTGGTGATAAATTTAGCTAGGGTATAATGTCTATTGAAGATTCTTAACCAGCTAATGCCTTTAGATTTTTTAACAAGTTATGTACAACCATTTGTGTGTCTTCACGTATCAGTTTAAGCTAATGGGATAGTTCGTACATGACACAGTAGCAGAAGGTCCGACTAAGTGATCTAGAGTTAGATCCTTGTTTCCCGTATTCTTCAAAATAAAAAGTTAATTAGCGGGTGGTCTTATTAGTATTACTCCTATATTTTTTCCATACTTCATGTCAGAAGGGCTCTTTGTTTGAGAGAGCGTGTTAAATATGTAATATAAAACCATTCATGTGTCCTCTCTTCTCCTATCAACTTATGCTTATGAAATGGTTGATTCATAATACTTCCTAATTCTTGTCAGAGACTTTAGCTGTTACTCTTCCTGATTTTAATTTCACACTTTATCCAATAAGTAATGTTAGAGGAGAGGACCTTTTGGATTCTGAAATGGATAGTACCAGGTTGGTTTAGTATGTAGATTTGGTTTTCAACTTAGAGAGAGGGAGAGTTGGCTGTGAGAGACAATTAGTTTTTGCTTATTCTTTTCAAAGAAGGTTCATCAGAGAAAATTAAGAAAGAAATACAAAGCAGAGAATAAACAAGAAACACGAATCAGAATAAAGGCATGTGACAGTTTATCTTTTTCATTTTATTGTCTACAAATAAAGAAATATATTGTCTTTCACTCATATATGAAGTGGTTTTATTATATAAATATTTCATATATAGACTAATGAAACTATTCATTTTTTGTATTGACCGTATTACAAACTGTCCTGCATGTGTGAATGCAAGTGTCATAGTCATGCATTTGTAGAAATACTCTTCAAGAATATGTATCACAATATGTGTGTGCTTATGGATGATTTTACGGTATATTTTTTTTGGTGAGAGAATTCAGAAATGTACTAAGTTCCAACGTACCATAATTCTAACATCTACGAGCCAAGAAGCTCACTCACTCTATGTTTTTTTCATAATATATGCTTCATAACTTTGTAGGGATTCATCATTTCTATTTTTATCTTCTTCCACTCATTTTATCTTCTTGGAAACTATTTAGGCTTAGCAACCCTTCATTCTGCTAGTAAAACCTTATATTCTCTCGATAATTGTGGTATTTTGCACAAAATGGCAGGTGGTAAGTGATCAGAAACCCGTGGTTGGCCTCCGCCTGTTCTTGGAGGGCAAGAAAAGTGACAGACTTGCTTTACATATAAATCATCTTTCAAGCCTCCCAAACAAAATGGTCCTCTCTTCAGATACCTCAACCCCGAGCGTACGATCTATGTGGCGAGGATCTGATGAAAATGAATCCAGTAACCAATTCCTGGAACCAATCAGATGGAAGAGATTCTCAAATGTATGCACAGCTGTCGTCAAGCACGACCCTAACTGGTTGAATAATTGCGGAGGTGTTTACATAGTAACCGGTGCACAACTCATTACCAAAGGAAGTTGGCCAAGAAACGTGCTTCATCTATGTCTTCTCTTTACTCATATAACCAACTGCACCATACGGAAGTCGGAGTGGGGTACCGCACCCGAGACTTCAAGAAAATCATCTTTCCTCACAAATTTGAGCACAACATTTTCATTCACTCAGCAGGGTATCACTGCTGCTCCACCAAAGAAGCCTCCTACTTCACTTAACTCTGGCATTTATCCAAACGGCCCACCCGTACCTGTTCGCTCGAGCAAGCTATTGAGATATGTTGAGACAGCTGAGGTTTTACGAGGCCCTCATGATGCTCCTGGACATTGGATGGTCACAGCTGCTAAGCTTGTGACCGACGGTGGTAAGATAGGATTGCAAGTAAAATTCGCATTGTTGGACTATTGGTGATTCTAGGTGGCTACTATATTCAAGCGTGTAGTAATATCAATGGTGATCATGTAGGGTTTGCTTCATTTTTTTTTAAAATCTACATATTACATGTACAGATATCATTTTTAAAGGCTTTGTACAGTACAGTATACAAAATGAGTGACCATTGTAAGGCAATGGAGAATTAAATTTAGGATATACTGCTAGTTCGACACAATTTAGTATTCGGATTTTAATGTAGTAATAACCATTGTTGACAGAATGCGAACAAGTTATGAAAACGGCGAATCTGTTCATGTGCATGGTTGGTACAATTTTTACTGATCTTTACTTCATTACTTATGCATGAAAGTTAATGCATTATTAATCATTTTAAGGAAAAGTAGAGAGGAGGTAGATGACAATGAAAAGAGGAAATCATAATTAACATGAGTGATGTTATTAGCACCTAACTATTATGTAATTGTACTTGACTTCAAGTTCTTCTAACTAACCATCCATTATAAATTTTTCATGGTCTATAAGTATCACTTTCTTTTTTTTCTTCCTGATTTTAACAGTTAGCAAACAGCATGTGATCATAATAACGGAAAAAGAAAATTTGGACCACCACAGAATTGATGGAATTTTTGGCCATTTGCAGTAGTTGATGTTATCTATTTCTGTGACTATCCACATGGGGTCCATTTCCACCCCATTTTTCTTTTACCCCTCACACTCCTTACAAGATAATAATAACAATAGAAGCATCTTAGGTGGAATGAGTGCGATTGTCACGAGCATTTCCTTTATGTGAAAATTTTAGTCATTACAATACAAAAAATGAAACCTTATAATAGAAGGGGAAGAAAGATTTGCACTACTATCATTTAGCATGCATGTGCACAACTCCACTAACTCAATTTAATAATCATACATGAAGTTGAATTTCAATCTGTCTTAGTGGTGTGTAGGCCAATTCTTCTGTATCTCAAACCTATAACTCGCATCCAAGTAGCATCTTCGATCATCATCCACAAACTAAACCAACAAATATGAGTTAGTTTCATACAAATTCACGTGACACTGACATATAGACACCGATAATAATTTAATAAAATAGAAGCGACTCAATGTAATCACAATTATCAGCGCCTAACATAACATCAGTATGTGTCTAACATCAAAATATATTCAATCTAAAGTGTCGTGCTATGTAGTAAGTTTCTTACCTTGGTTCTTGCTGAATAAGTTCCCCTTGCAAACAAGCCAGAAGGAGTAATTTCTTCTTCCAATTCATATGTATATGGTTCCTGCTGTGGGCTATAAGTTCCCAACATTTTCTTTGTGTTGTCCACTATTTCAATAAATTCATGAAAACAAAGACTATTAATAAAATATGGCTGCTGAATTAGTCTAACTAAAACATAAATTGAAGTCTATGTGTCTCACCTCTAACCCCAGTTTTCCAAACAACATTAGTATATTTGAGTCCAGAAACAATGTTGTTTGAGACAGTGAAAGAGAATTTTAGCCTATATTGGCTTCCTTCCTTGAGAGTGAAAATACTCTTTTTGGAATCAGTAGTAGTGAATGGAATTGGCAAGATGAGATTAGGTCTTCCTTGGCATATAATAGTGAGACTCGCTATCTTCACTTCTGGCTCAATTTTCTCTACATTACAACAAAGCGGCTTTTACATTTTTCAAACTTAAACATGTTTAAAGATATTCTAGATGCTCTTTAGCCGTTTGGTCAGTACCGATAAATTTTGGTCGTTTCTAACGACCAAGATTTGTCTGAACATATATGATCGACGGCTAAAAGATAAGTTGTAATAAAATCGGTACCTCCAACAGCAGACACATCAACATTTCCTAGAAGTTGCTCTTTCCATTTCCTCAAGCTTTCATCATCCTTTAAAGTCCAAAACAAAAATTCCAATTCATAAAAAAAAAACAGCTAGTATGAGAAACCAAAATTCATAAACATTTGAAAAAAACTTACTTTATCTTTCTCAAGCTGTTCCTTGAGAGAAAACTGAGGACCAAGATCCAACTCCACCTTGTGTTCTTCCTCCTCATCTTCATCTATCCCAATTTCCTCAACATCATCATGGTTGACAACATCAACCTTGTTGGTTCCTTTGTTTTTGTGCTCTTCCTCCAAATGAACATTAAAAGAAACATCTTTGGTCGCTGACACAGCTCCTACAGCAGCAGACATTGTCAACCAAACAAAACAAAACAACCTCGAACTCCTCAAATCCTCAAACTAGTAGCAAAATTATAACTCTTTATGCTGAACTTTGCAAGCTGAGTTAAGAGGTGTATGTGGAACTATTTAAGATTAGATTTTGAAGAGAAGAGGAGAGAATAGTAGCGCAGGAATGTGAATGTGGGCCTAGAAATGAAATGGTAACGAAAAACGGTTGGAATAAAGTTGGTGGGAACCACTAGTGGTGGAGAAGGTGTTATGTAACAAATAAACATTCTAATACATCATTTATATTCTGCAACATGACAATTTCAAATGTTTTAGCCGTCCCATAAATCAAAATTATAATTGAAACTTTTATTTTTAAGAAACTCATAATGTGTATTGAAACTTGTGTCCTCCAATTATAATTAAGAGTCACTAATGTCATGGTGGCGTGAATGTTGCAAATTGTGCACTACATGCAATCCAATTTGCAACATGTAACGTTCTACATGAGAAAACCGCTATCATGTAACGTAGTTGGTGACAATGGTGAGTGTTAAACTGTGGGTAGTTTGTATTGTAGAATTAACAGCTCAAAACCCAATAGTCTTCATAGAAATATGAATACTTAAATCATTTTTTTGGGTAGTTTTGAGAGATTATTCATGCTGGTGGAGACTAAATTAAAAAGGTGTACTTGATTAAAGTTTTCTAAAAAAGTATGATTAAAAAGTCATGTGGAATTTCATGAAGTTTTTTTTTTTTATTTAAAAAATCTATAGTGATATAAAATTCAGAAATCTTGTGATATTCAATAAAAAATATCATACAATTGACAAAAAGTTTTGTGATATTAAAAAACAAATTAATTTTAACAGGTGTGGAATAAGAAATCTGGTGAGGTGCGGACAAAGATTGACGTAAAAGCTCTTCGACGCAGCAGCAAGAAGTTCTCGGTGGGTGTAGAAGGGGTATACCTATAAAGTTATAACTCTGACGTCAAAGTTATTAAGGTTAGAGTGGTGTAACTTGCAAGAATGAACGGAATTGTGTTTGTTATGGCGTGTAACTAAGCTTATATATGGTTGGCGGTTAAAACTGCTCCCGAAAAGGCACGACGTGGATTTTGGGAGATTGTTGGATCGGATTCAGCTTTCAGCGGCTTAAGATGAGTATGTGTCTTGACACTGGTGTGCTGTCTCATGGTGGAACTCCACTTGTTCGTCAATTTTAAATGAGAGTATTCGAGATTGAGCCTTTTGTATTAGGCCGGTCTTGTTGGATTATTTGGCCGACTCAAAACAATTCTCCCCTCAGTCCTTGCTACTAGACAGGAAGTTAGGATTGTAACATAAGTGTTAGGAACAACCTCTAGAATCCCCTTCTACGATGTTTCAAGGGCCTCAAGTTGTCCTCGAACCCTAAAAGAGACGAGTAGTGTGCTAAGGGGGAGCAAGTATCATCGAGAACATGTGCATTAAATGCTTGTGTTGTAAGTGAAATGTTTTATCGTCAAAATTCTCCATGTGGACCTAGGCTTCTAGGATAAGGGATGGTGACGCCGCTATAGCACTTGAGTGCACTCAAGTGTGGTTGTGGGATTTAGGTTAATCTTCATATGTTGATCACGTCTCTTGGTGTTTTGTTGATTCTTAGTCGTAAATCTATGCTCTCTAGTTGTCTACAAAATGGATAGAATACTATCAGTTACTCTTTTCGCTCCTCTCACACCACAATTCCATATCTATGGTCCTTTCTGTAACTTTTGCTTTGCAAGTGATCTTCTCATTCCTTTCAACCTCCATTTTTATTTGTGTATGTCATACCCCAAAATTTGCCCATACTCTTCTCCTGCACAAAACCAAATCAAAACACAATGCTCCTAAAACACACTCCCCTATACAAGGCTCTGAACTAGGGTTTAGGTCATTCAAAAGGAAATCATTGAATCAATGGCTCAAGGTGGCTCCATAGGGTCACCAACATCCCAAAGAATCTCTGTGCAAGGTTTCAAGTCAAACAGAGCTAATTGAGTCCCTCAAATCCTGATTAGGTCAACAGTCGATCCCCAAGGGCAAAATAGTCATTTCAAGTCCAAATACAGTCAAAGTCAAGATACTTGGTCAACAACATCCTCATAACCCTAAAATCATCATTTGATCAAGGATTGATCATGATGATGCAAGGAAAGATCAGAAAAGTCAAAAGGCAAAAGTTACTATTTTGGGCATGAACTGAAAAAAGTCAACCAAACTTTGAAAATTCGCCAAATATTCACACTTCATCAGAAAAATTCCCACCAAAGCTCATGTTGAAGGGAATTCATTCCTCTATCCAATTGTCCAAGAATTAGAGCCCACAGGTCAATGGTTTAAGAATTATGGCTTCATACATTATAGGTCCTTTTCAAAAGTCAACAAAAAGACACTGTCTTCAAAAGGTTATAAAAGGAGCATGGAAAATGATTTTGATATGAGACCAAAGACATGGGTTAGAGGACTCTCTAAGGTTTCTAAAAGGTCCAAGAAATTGGAAAAATATTGAAGTAGGAGGAGATGGCAAGGTGTACAAGTTCACTTAAATTCAAGGGCATGTATGGAAAGAAAAAGCTCAAAACCACAAATATTTCCAAATGGGCCTATGATCTTTCCATAATCTCTATCATGAGCCCATTCACGATCCAAAACAAGAGTCATGATATTTTTGCTATTTTTATTAATTATTTTATGGTTTATATCACTTTAAATCATAAGTTAATTATATAAAATAGCAAATTAAATAAAGATTTGATTTTGCTTTGAGTTTAAATCAAGGAATCTATCAATATAGTCCTCCAAATAGATCAAATTTCGTTCAAAACAAATTGGTGAAGAAAAGATTTGGTTTTGGACATATTTGGAAAGATTTGCAAATCAAATTTTCTCAAAGAACAAATCATTGATTCAAGGAGATTTGGTCAGAAATTGTTAACCTAAACCTTGCTATTATAAATACATAACAAGTGCAGACCCCAAGGGGGAGAGAATTCGGCCTCCAAGAGACCCTTACCCGAGCCCAAAAAGTGTGAAAAAGTTCAAAGGTACTTTGGAGATTAAGGCAAAATCAAGGTGTTCTAAGCGCTCAGAATCATTCCTGGAAGATCACTGAAGAGATTCTAACCAATCTTGAAGGTGGAAGCTCTCCGAATTGACCACAATTCATCACGGTTTGGCGTTTTTTTGCTTCTCACGATTCCATCTTTACATGCATCATACATGAGTTTAGATTGCATATTATTGTTTGTTTGGAGGTTTAGATCGATTCTGCATCGTTAAATTGCTCGTTATGTGTCTATACTGTAAAACACCATGAATGAATACTAGGGTTTCAAATTGGGGTTTTGCAAAGCAGGGACAATTAGGCCGAATCGAGGCCATGAATGAGATCGCAAGAACCGTGCGGTTCGAAACATGGTTTTATTTTTGATCTTATGAGCATATATGGAGGTTTTACGATGAACAGGTGTAAAAGGTATGGTCTTTTTATAACTAATCTGTGAAGGGCGCTGTAAATTGTTTTTAGCAGGTTTTGGTGAAGAAGATGATGTGTTGTCGCAAGGCCATTGGCTCATTTGAAAACTGGCGCCTTCTTCCTCTTTTAATGCCATTGTTTTTATATTATGAATTAAAGGCGTATGTTGATCAGCGAAAAGCCATTGGCCGAGTGGTTAAAGCGTGTGTCTAGAGGACGTTTGAGGTAAGAAGCGCCAGTTCGATCCTCTATGGGGTCATATATTTTGTTTATTTTCCATGTTAAGTCTGAGTTGCAGATCCGGTGTGCGCGATCCACAAGAGCTCACTATGCACCCTCATGCACAGCCTTCAGATCATCACTCAAGCAGATCCAATGAACCTGAAGACGAAGGACCACCGAGGGCCTTCCAGAGCGCGCCACACAAGAACCGAAGCTAAGTTTCTTCCAATTTTTTTTTATTTTATTTATTACTTTATTATTTATTATATAATCTTTTCATTTATTCATTGTTTGTTTTGTTTTTGTTCTAAAAACCTTTTAAATGATAATTAAATCTTTACAAAGTCATTATTATTTAATAAACTTTTTTTAATGATCATAATTTGATTTTGTTTTTAAAATTAAAAAAATAATAATAATAATTTGATTTATTTAATTAATTTCTTTTAATTAACAAAAATTATGAGAATGGTTCTTGTCCGATTAAATTATTTTCTTTTCCTTGATTTAATTAATTAGGTCGCGAGACCAATAATTAATTAAATCATTTGTGGTTTCTTATTTAAATTCGTACCCTAATCAGGATTTACGAGATCATGCCATACATTGATTTTTTTTTATTTTCTTTTCTGTGCATTATCAGGGTTAGCAACATGGTTCGTCCTGAGCGCGCGCCTTCAACAAACCTCGAAACCTCGAAGTTAAGTAATTTAATTCTAATTCAATTTAAAATATATTTAGATTATTTTACTTTTAGGGTTTGCTTTGCATTCACCCCTCTCTTTCTGCCTTGTCTTTTCAGGGTTACTTCCGAGGTTCCCTCCGACTCTAACCATATCAGATCAAATTCAAACCAAAGCTAAGTAGTCTCGCTTATTTAATTATTAATTGTTATTTATTTTATTTATTTTTTATTTTCTGGTTAACCCTGCCAACCTTCGAATTAGCCATACACTCACCCAGTTTCTTTATTTTCTTTCTTTCAGGGTTTGTCAAATGCCAAAGCTACGTCATCGGTAACCCTAAATCTTTTTTTCTTTTTTTATTTTATTATTACTTATGCCAAACTCTATTAAGGGATCCGCTGGTTACAATTCCCCTCTCCTCCGCTGGTTTCATTTTCCCCCTTCCCTTTATTGCTTTATATACTGCGTGGTTAGTAATCTTAGGGAGTGCAAGCCTTAAACTGAATTAGAATAACTAATTAAAAGATAAATATCTGAATTGAATCACGTGATTGGTGCACACACCCACGCTTTTTGAGTAACCCTCTCTGTTGCCTTGCTGCCTGTTGCCTGTTGCCTTTGTGTTTTTGCAGAATAAGCCTCGTCCCTCGAATTCGAGGATACCTCAGCCATGTTGCCTCGATAAAAAGGTCACGACCCTAATGATGCTGCCTTTGATACACAAATGACCTCGACCCTCGGATGTTGCCTACGGAAAAAGGCTGAGGTATCTTCTGGCTGCCTACGAAAAATGGCTTATTCTGATCCTTGCCTTAGACTACCTGCCCCTTTATGGCATGGGACAGTCTTATGGCAAAGGATACTTCGATGACCCTTCTACCTCCAAACGAAAGGCTTCCTGCCCTCTTATGGCAAGGATAGACCCTTTCATTCTGAAAGGCAAAAAGAGACCTATCATCTGAGTTTAAGGTAATTGCCCCTAATTGCCTTGCAATGCTCAAACCTTTTTATTATATTCTTTCTCATAATTTTTCAAAAGGGCAACGCTCATTTACGAGCTAAAGTCCCTATCTTTTTCATCTACTTTTTCTAAACAAACGAGCAAGCAAAGCAATTAAGAGCCCATGGAAAACCATGGATGCAAAGGGTGTCTTACACCTTCCCTTTGCATAAATTACCCCCCGAACTTAGATTTCTTTAAAAAGGTTTTTTTCTGTTTCTTTTTGCCTTTCTGAATTTGTTTGGATAAAATAAAAGTCGGTGGCGACTCATGCTTAACCGCGACATTTCAATCGATAAAAAGTCAGTTCACCGTATTACAGAACTGGCGACTCTGCTGGGGAGATTTCGATTAAGAGGGGTTACCTTAAAAGTTTAGGATTCACTTAAATGTTTTCTATTGCTTGTTTTGCTTGCTTTACTTTTGCAGGGCTGTTTTGGGTATTCTGTTGTGTGAAAGATCCTAACCCGGATCTGAGTACCTTAGGTATGTGGCATGAGACCAGGGAGGCTGTACGACATGTATCGTTACGGTTGAACTGGTGGCCACCGTTAGTGTGACACTTTGGTTTGTCCTGATGGCCCTTGAATTTGATCGAGGAGACATTTGGCTACCGCGTGGTGTCATGAGCACTAATTCGCCCTTAGAACCTTAGTCAAACTTGACTTTGGCTTATAAGAAGTAGCGAGATGGCTGGCTTCGGATTCCTGACTGAAGCCGGTTGATACTCGATGCTACACTCATTGAGATTGGACTCAAGGGATGCTTTTGGCTGGCCGATTGAGTGCTATGTTGAGACAATGCCCACGAGAAAGATCAGGGATATGAGCACCATAGAACCTGGTTACTTTTTAGGACAGGTTGAACCAACTAAACGAAAGGAAGAAGGGTATATACCTATGAACTTCATGCAAGCCTACCCTTAAGGCAATTGTGTGACTTGTTTGTGTTTGTTATCTACTTGGCATCATAACATCATAACATCATAACATCATGACATATCATAACCACTAACAAATTTCAAGGACCGAGAAATTTATATTTACACTGTTTTGTAGGACATGGCTTTTTCTACCAGAGATTATGTACGACTCAACTTTGTAGGGATACCTTCTGAGCTTAAGGAGCTCGCCTTGGAAGTCCCTGGAGACTCTAAGTTTGCTGAAAGACATGGTTATCTTCTTCGACTAGTCACCTCTCAATTTGAAGAAGATATGATGAGAGTCTTATGCCAAATCTTTGATCCCGAACATCATTGCTTCACTTTTCCGGATTATCAGTTGGTACCTACTTTGGAGGAGTTCTCAAACTTACTTGGTGTACCTATATCTAAGCATCTGCCCTTTACTGGATTGGAAAGCACTCCGAAACTCGAGACTATTGCTGCTGCACTTCACCTAAAGAGATCCGACATCGCCTCTAACTGGGACACCAAGAATGGAGTAGAAGGTCTCTCAGCCAAATTCTTATTTGGAAAAGCTCGACAATTTCTGAAGGCCATGAGCTACCATGCTTTTGAAGATGTTTTGGCTTTATTAATATATAGTTTGGTTTTGTTTCCTAATCCTGATCAATTCATTGATGTGCATGCAATCAAGATCTTTCTGACTCACAACCCTGTGCCTACGCTACTTGGAGATATTCTACATTCCCTTCACTCTCGTGTCATGAAGAAGCGAGGGACTCTTATGTGTTGCACACCCTTGCTGGCTAGGTGGTTTATTTCGCACCTTCCACGCTCAGTAGTCAGAAACGATCAAAAGATGCAATGGTCTCGAAGAATCATGTCACTTTCTCACTCAGATATCCGTTGGCACGTTATGTCTCAAGAGTACGTCACTATCATCGATCATTGTGGGAAATTCCCTAATGTGCCTCTCCTTGGCATTAGAGGAGGAATCACCTACAATCCTTCATTAGCTTTACGACAATTTGGTTATGCTCGAAGGGATGGTCCTCATCACTTGCTCATTGAAGGGGTTGTTTTCAATTATGAAGAAGATGTTCGTAATCAACGCCAAGAGTTCATACGCGCTTGGAACAAGGTGTACAGGGTGGATAGCAAAAGTTGGGGGCAGAAGAACTCCCTTCCCTCGGAACCCTATCTTAGATGGGTACGCACTCGCGCTCAACGCTTTGTCATGCCATATCCTTATGTTAGACCTGTGATTGTTGAACCTGAATGTGAAGAAAAGGTTCCTTTAGTTGTTCTCCATCCAGACATGCCCACTGATCTAGAAGAACTACAAAAATCATGGGTCCAATTGAAAGAAGAAAGGGATACTTTTGAGGCTCAATTCCGCGCCAAAGAGAAACAAGTGTTAGAACTCACAAGACTACTTCAAGCAGAACAGAACGTCAACAACTTCATCGGATCAAAGAGGAAGCGTCCATGGGAAGCTTGAAGAAATTCTAGTTTATTGTTATTATTATTCCTAGTTGTTTACATATTTACTTTTGTAAACCAAAATGGCAAAGAACCATAAACTAAAGTACAATTTTATTATTATTATTATTATTATTATTAACAAAGCTTGTTTCTTTCTTTCTTGTTTAAAGTGAATTTAAATTTTAAGGTCCTTGAAAACATTGCATATGCATAATCATACCATTCATAAACATCGCATCACAGGTTTCATAAAGACAAATGCCTCATCTTTGTGCTGTTTATTTCAGTAACAAAGATGGATCTTGAACAATCTGTCAAAAATCTTCAGGCTCAGAATAGCCAGTTCCAAAAAGTGATCTTTCACTTGGCCAAGGGGCAAGAAGAATTGAAGGCACTTCTGATCGAGAAGGAGAAGAATCAATATAAGTATCAAGGTAGTCAAGATAATCAGAGATCCAAGCCTAAGCGGTCATTTACTCCATTACATATGCCACTGTCTCAAGCTCTGCAACAACTGCTCAATCAGAACTTGATAACTCTATTGCCTCCATATTCACTTCCTACTAATCCCGCTCCTGGGTACAAGTACCATGCAAGATGTGCTTATCATTCAAACAGTCCTGGTCATGATACAGAGGATTGTGGACCGTTGAAGCACATGATCCAAGACCTCATTGATTGCAAGATCATTGACTTCAATTCACCTGAGAAACCCCATATGGCCAATACTAGGTACAATCGGAAAGGTCGCAATGAACCCAACCAATCTGTGGGGACAATTCTAACCTCTACACCAGTTCAACAACAAAGACACGAGTCAGATATACCTAAGCGCCAATTCACAAAGATCAATATGACTCTGGCCGAAGCGTTGCAACAATTGCTGAAGAAAGGGCTAATCACTTTGAAGGATCCTCCGAGGAATCCTAGTACTTCCTCTTCTCGTTATAATCCTAATGCAAGGTGTGCGTATCACTCTGATAGTCCTGGACATGACACTAATAACTGTTGGACACTGAAGAATAAGATCCAAGACTTGATCGATGACAAGATCATTGACTGCCACTCTCCTGAGGAACCTCACGTTGTGTACGACCAGAAAGATCACGATGAACCCAACCAATATGTGGGGACAATTCTGACCTCTACATTAGCTCCGCAACAAAGACGCAAGTCAGATACATCTAAACGTCAGTTTACAAAGATCAATATGTCACTGGCTTAGGCATTACAACATTTGCTGAGAGAGAACTTGATTACTTTAAAAGATCCTCCTGTAAAGCCCAACACCTCCGCCCCTAGCTACAAGCCCAATGCGAGGTGCGCATATCACTCCAATAGCCCTGGGCATGATACGAATGATTATTGGCCATTGAAGAACAAGATTCAAGACATGATCGATGCTGGTGAAATTGAATTCTATCATCCCAAGACTCCTGTGGTGATCACTACTCCTATGCCTAATCACAAAAAGATTGATTAATACCTAGAAGGATGAACTTTTTAGATCATTAGATTTACTTTCATTTGCAATTTCTATTCTGTTTGTTTAAACACTTCAATTATGATAGACATTATTTGTTTTAATGATCATCATCAGTGCATTGCATATGTTTGTCTTGAATAAATTATTTCGCTATCACTCTTTTCAAATTATGTCGTTACTCTGCATATGTTTTGTGATACTCAACTCCTGCTAAGCTGTAAGCCTTTTAAGGGAGGATGACGAGAACGATACCGCAGCCTCATATAGTATGCTTTTGAACAGACTACGCTGACGATGTACAGGCGTTGTTTCAATTCCTAAACAGTGGAGATATAAGGATGTTAATCACTTGTTAAACCCTTTTGAGCCTAAGAAGTAGAAGTTTTCTTTCTTGTACTAATTAAAACCCTTGATCATAACCTGGGGCAAGGTAGTTCTCAGTTAATTTGGCTGTGCATTCTATTTTAAGAGAATCATTCAGTACACCTTTCAACAAAGGTTCAACCATACACATCAAAGAAATGTTGGAGATGTCAATCAAGAGACAATGATGGTTCATCAATCATTAAGCAACGCAGTCAATATCTTTCAAAAGAAAAAAAATGGAAAAACATATATACAAAGAAAAGCCTGCTAAGTCAAAAAAAATCAAAAGATGACTTAGGCAAAAATCAAGGCATCCCGCTGACTGTAAGTGCAAAAAAGGACAGTTCAGGCAAAAGTTAGGGATATATAAAAAAAAAATGAAAACGGAAAAGTCAATAAATTCCTGAACAACACAATGTTGTGACTACCAAAAGGAAGAAGCGACTGCCATCTCAAAGGCTCTCTTAGCTTACGAACCATCATCGTTATCAAAAGCGCAAATCCAAAAGTCTCTTGGAACCTGAATGCATAAGTTGAGTTGACTGAGCTTAGGACTGAAGTTCATCACGAAGAGGGGTGGGTACAATCAAATTTTGAGCCTTTATCCTTTGTTTCTCAAACCGTGAACCAAGCCACATTACAACCCTTGAAAGTCCTAACTGAAGCATGGTTAGTTCAAAAGCATACTGTCACCAAAAGGGTATCCCGACTCCTTAAAGCTTACTACAAATGTTAAGTTGATATCCTGTTTTTCACAAACATCACATTATTACAAATAGCATGTTTTTACGAATATCACGCTTTTACATCTCTTGTTTTAATGTTTTTTCAAAACTCAAGACAAATGTATGCATTGCATCTCATGAATTCATTATTAAGCATATTCTGCTACATAATTTCGAATGTTAGCAACAGAAAGAATTTGCACAGAGTACAACTAATGATCGAAAATTATCCCGACAGACAAAATTACTCCAAGAAAGCAATGTCTCGTACGTATACAAGGGGCATGGCATGCTTTGCCCAAACAATCTGGGGCAATCAAGTCAAGATTCTAAGAATCTCTCATAGATGCTCGAACAATCAGGGGCATGCATCCAAGCATATCTAAAGCTACTCCCCGATCAACGTGAGACATTGTCATGAGCCTATGATTACTGGGGGCATATCGCCCACAGTAAATATCTCATAAAATCCTCGCGAGGCGAATCTTTCCAAAGTTCCTGCTAACTGGGGCAAATCTATGCAAGTCCAAATTCAACATCTTGATCAATACTCAGTGGCATGTCCTGAATCAAGTAGTAAGTTACTATGATACTGGGGGCAACTTTCCAGACACCCACATCTCCCCACAAAGCCACGTTCGCAAGATCATATCCCCACAGAGCAATTCTCAAGAAGATATCTTCAAACATATTCGTCTCAACAAAGACATGACTCCCCAACAGAGTTTACATCTCCCGCATTACCGGTCATCCAATATGTTGCTCTTCTCCAACATGGTTTATCTCTAAAATCAGGGTACATCAAGTCACTGATCATCTCCAAGCAGAAATCATAAATTCCCAGCTGAGCATCTTCAAGACAAGATCAGACAGTACAATTACAAGGACATAAAGATCTACTTTCTTAATCAAAGACAACATAAATCATATTCACATATCATATGTCATAAACATATTCATACACTGCATACATTACCTCATAATGAACTCATACATAACATGCAAAAGCTCTCATTTATTTTGAGAGATTCATTACATAACCCATGCATCATGACATTGCATAAAGATTAACCTTACCTTTTTCAGAATACAGGTACCGACAAATGAACGAAATCTCCAACTTTCCAAGATCTAATTCAGCTACTACGAATGGTACTGACACGATCAACGCTCGAAGATCTAATTCATTTACCACGAACGGTAATGACACGATCACTTTCAAAGTCTAATTCAGCTACTACGAACAGTACTGACACGACAAAAGATCTAATTCGGTTACTACAAACGGTACTGACACGGTCAACTCTCAGAGATCTAATTCTATCATCACGAACGGTGTAGACACGGTCACTGACCTTCTCAGTCTAATTCAGCTACTACGAACGGTACTGACACGACAGAAGATCTAATTCAGATACTACGAACGGTACTGACACGATCAAATTTCAGAGGTCTAATTCAGTCACTACGAACGGTGCTGACACGACAAGAGAATCTAATTCTATCATCACGAACGATGAAGACACGATTATCTCCTCAGATCTAATTCTATCATCACGAACGATGAAGACACGATCATCTTTCCAAGGATCTAATTCATCTACCACGAACGGTAATGACACGATCAACGCGCAAACAACATCTTCTCAAAATTCAACTACCAGATGGCATCCACAAACCCATCTCCGACAAAAGTCCCTACTTCAAATAGGGCAAATTTCTTGGTATTCTTATGTTCAATCATCTTCCACCTTCAGATGCCGACTGGCGCGCAAACCACTCTACATCTTCAGGTTTAAGATAATTGAACAGGGGCAGCTGTCATACCCCAAAATTTGCCCATACTCTTCTCCTGCACAAAACCAAATCAAAACACAATGCTCCTAAAACACACTCCCCTATACAAGGCTCTGAACTAGGGTTTAGGTCATTCAAAAGGAAATCATTGAATCAATGGCTCAAGGTGGCTCCATAGGGTCACCAACATCCCAAAGAATCTCTGTGCAAGGTTTCAAGTCAAACAGAGCTAATTGAGTCCCTCAAATCCTGATTAGGTCAACAGTCGATCCCCAAGGGCAAAATAGTCATTTCAAGTCCAAATACAGTCAAAGTCAAGATACTTGGTCAGCAACATCCTCATAACCCTAAAATCATCATTTGATCAAGGATTGATCATGATGATGCAAGGAAAGATCAGAAAAGTCAAAAGGCAAAAGTTACTATTTTGGGCATGAACTGAAAAAAGTCAACCAAACTTTGAAAATTCGCCAAATATTCACACTTCATCAGAAAAATTCCCACCAAAGCTCATGTTGAAGGGAATTCATTCCTCTATCCAATTGTCCAAGAATTAGAGCCCACAGGTCAATGGTTTAAGAATTATGGCTTCATACATTATAGGTCCTTTTCAAAAGTCAACAAAAAGACACTGTCTTCAAAAGGTTATAAAAGGAGCATGGAAAATGATTTTGATATGAGACCAAAGACATGGGTTAGAGGACTCTCTAAGGTTTCTAAAAGGTCCAAGAAATTGGAAAAATATTGAAGTAGGAGGAGATGGCAAGGTGTACAAGTTCACTTAAATTCAAGGGCATGTATGGAAAGAAAAAGCTCAAAACCACAAATATTTCCAAATGGGCCTATGATCTTTCCATCCAATCTCTATCATGAGCCCATTCACGATCCAAAACAAGAGTCATGATATTTTTGCTATTTTTATTAATTATTTTATGGTTTATATCACTTTAAATCATAAGTTAATTATATAAAATAGCAAATTAAATAAAGATTTGATTTTGCTTTGAGTTTAAATCAAGGAATCTATCAATATAGTCCTCCAAATAGATCAAATTTCGTTCAAAACAAATTGGTGAAGAAAAGATTTGGTTTTGGACATATTTGGAAAGATTTGCAAATCAAATTTTCTCAAAGAACAAATCATTGATTCAAGGAGATTTGGTCAGAAATTGTTAACCTAAACCTTGCTATTATAAATACATAACAAGTGCAGACCCCAAGGGGGAGAGAATTCGGCCTCCAAGAGACCCTTACCCGAGCCCAAAAAGTGTGAAAAAGTTCAAAGGTACTTTGGAGATTAAGGCAAAATCAAGGTGTTCTAAGCGCTCAGAATCATTCCTGGAAGATCACTGAAGAGATTCTAACCAATCTTGAAGGTGGAAGCTCTCCGAATTGACCACAATTCATCACGGTTTGGCGTTTTTTTGCTTCTCACGATTCCATCTTTACATGCATCATACATGAGTTTAGATTGCATATTATTGTTTGTTTGGAGGTTTAGATCGATTCTGCATCGTTAAATTGCTCGTTATGTGTCTATACTGTAAAACACCATGAATGAATACTAGGGTTTCAAATTGGGGTTTTGCAAAGCAGGGACAATTAGGCCGAATCGAGGCCATGAATGAGATCGCAAGAACCGTGCGGTTCGAAACATGGTTTTATTTTTGATCTTATGAGCATATATGGAGGTTTTACGATGAACAGGTGTAAAAGGTATGGTCTTTTTATAACTAATCTGTGAAGGGCGCTGTAAATTGTTTTTAGCAGGTTTTGGTGAAGAAGATGATGTGTTGTCGCAAGGCCATTGGCTCATTTGAAAACTGGCGCCTTCTTCCTCTTTTAATGCCATTGTTTTTATATTATGAATTAAAGGCGTATGTTGATCAGCGAAAAGCCATTGGCCGAGTGGTTAAAGCGTGTGTCTAGAGGACGTTTGAGGTAAGAAGCGCCAGTTCGATCCTCTATGGGGTCATATATTTTGTTTATTTTCCATGTTAAGTCTGAGTTGCAGATCCGGTGTGCGCGATCCACAAGAGCTCACTATGCACCCTCATGCAC
Organism: Vicia villosa; assembly: GCF_029867415.1. Taxonomy (NCBI): domain Eukaryota; kingdom Viridiplantae; phylum Streptophyta; class Magnoliopsida; order Fabales; family Fabaceae; genus Vicia; species Vicia villosa. Next base: position 158,370,171 of record NC_081184.1, read on the forward strand.
AGCCTTCAGATCATCACTCAAGCAGATCCAATGAACCTGAAGATGAAGGACCACCGAGGGCCTTCCAGAGCGCGCCACACAAGAACCGAAGCTAAGTTTCTTCCAATTTTTTTTTATTTTATTTATTACTTTATTATTTATTATATAATCTTTTCATTTATTCATTGTTTGTTTTGTTTTTGTTCTAAAAACCTTTTAAATGATAATTAAATCTTTACAAAGTCATTATTATTTAATAAACTTTTTTTAATGATCATAATTTGATTTTGTTTTTAAAAATAAAAAAAATAATAATAATAATTTGATTTATTTAATTAATTTCTTTTAATTAACAAAAATTATGAGAATGGTTCTTGTCCGATTAAATTATTTTCTTTTCCTTGATTTAATTAATTAGGTCGCGAGACCAATAATTAATTAAATCATTTGTGGTTTCTTATTTAAATTCGTACCCTAATCAGGATTTACGAGATCATGCCATACATTGATTTTTTTTTATTTTCTTTTCTGTGCATTATCAGGGTTAGCAACATGGTTCGTCCTGAGCGCGCGCCTTCAACAAACCTCGAAACCTCGAAGTTAAGTAATTTAATTCTAATTCAATTTAAAATATATTTAGATTATTTTACTTTTAGGGTTTGCTTTGCATTCACCCCTCTCTTTCTGCCTTGTCTTTTCAGGGTTACTTCCGAGGTTCCCTCCGACTCTAACCATATCAGATCAAATTCAAACCAAAGCTAAGTAGTCTCGCTTATTTAATTATTAATTGTTATTTATTTTATTTATTTTTTATTTTCTGGTTAACCCTGCCAACCTTCGAATTAGCCATACACTCACCCAGTTTCTTTATTTTCTTTCTTTCAGGGTTTGTCAAATGCCAAAGCTACGTCATCGGTAACCCTAAATCTTTTTTTCTTTTTTTATTTTATTATTACTTATGCCAAACCCTATTAAGGGATCCGCTGGTTACAATTCCCCTATCCTCCGCTGGTTTCATTTTCCCCCTTCCCTTTATTGCTTTATATACTGCGTGGTTAGTAATCTTAGGGAGTGCAAGCCTTAAACTGAATTAGAATAACTAATTAAAAGATAAATATCTGAATTGAATCACGTGATTGGTGCACACACGCACGCTTTTTGAGTAACCCTCTCTGTTGCCTTGCTGCCTGTTGCCTGTTGCCTTTGTGTTTTTGCAGAATAAGCCTCGTCCCTCGAATTCGAGGATACCTCAGCCATGTTGCCTCGATAAAAAGGTCACGACCCTAATGATGCTGCCTTCGATACACAAATGACCTCGACCCTCGGATGTTGCCTACGGAAAAAGGCTGAGGTATCTTCTGGCTGCCTACGAAAAATGGCTTATTCTGATCCTTGCCTTAGACTACCTGCCCCTTTATGGCATGGGACAGTCTTATGGCAAAGGATACTTCGATGACCCTTCTACCTCCAAACGAAAGGCTTCCTGCCCTCTTATGGCAAGGATAGACCCTTTCATTCTGAAAGGCAAAAAGAGACCTATCATCTGAGTTTAAGGTAATTGCCCCTAATTGCCTTGCAATGCTCAAACCTTTTTATTATATTCTTTCTCATAATTTTTCAAAAGGGCAACGCTCATTTACGAGCTAAAGTCCCTATCTTTTTCATCTACTTTTTCTAAACAAACGAGCAAGCAAAGCAATTAAGAGCCCATGGAAAACCATGGATGCAAAGGGTGCCTTACACCTTCCCTTTGCATAAATTACCCCCCGAACTTAGATTTCTTTAAAAAGGTTTTTTTCTGTTTCTTTTTGCCTTTCTGAATTTGTTTGGATAAAATAAAAGTCGGTGGCGACTCATGCTTAACCGCGACATTTCAATCGATAAAAAGTCAGTTCACCGTATTACAGTGTAATATTTATAGGTTATTTGAAGGTCTTGTCCTTGTTTTTTAAATACCAATCCCCTAAAAAGTGAAGATCTTGTTAAGAATCATGGTAAAAAATGTGAGTTACATAAGTTGAAGAAAACCAAAATGGTATGAAAGACAAACAAAAGAGCATCATAAAGAAGGTTTTTTACATTTGCATCTATGAGAAGCATATTCGAGTATTTTTTTTGCAATTGGTTGACAAAACACTCCACTTATGTGTAACTTTAACAACTAATTTCCATAACTCCTTCTTGTCATTAACATATTTAAGAAATTCAAAAGGCCTAGCCATTATGGATAAAGAATAAAATTGTTTCGTGATGGTATCGAAAATGGAGAAGATTGCAAAAGTTACGGTGGAATGAATTTAAAAAGATGAATTTAAAACATAAAATTTGATTTTTGTGTTTGCACAAGATTGTGCATGTATTGAGGGTGAAAAAGTTGAGATATAGATAAAAAGGGTCGATGTATAATTATGTATTATTGTAATCATTATAGTTTTTAGTATCTCAGTAGTAGTTGTTATTCAAACGAACCGTTATTCAAACTAGTTGTTATTCAAATTCAAACTAGTCGTTGCAAACAAGTACTATAAATAATCACTAGTAACACAATAAGCTTCACAATTCTTCTCAACCTCTTTCACTTTATATAATTTGTAATCAAATTTCTTTTCACACAGATCCTCTGAATCATTCCCGCATTACAAAAATGTTCATAAATTATATGAATGATGATATGGATGAATAACTTGTGAGACTTTTCTTAAAAAGTCAAAAGAAATAAGAAGCCTCAAGCTCTAAAATGCATAGACATCAAAGAAAGATTATATAGAGGAATCGTGAAGAGTGACATAATCAATTGTTCAATGATTATTTTTCAGAAACTCTAATATTCACGAATGAGCAATTTTGTCGAAGGTACAAAATGCATAAACATATGTTCCTTTGTATTATGGAAGCTTTGAACATGATGAGTATTTTCAAATAACGGAAGATGGAATTAGTAGATCAATTTTGTCACCGCTACAAAAATGCACAATTGTTATTTGTATGTTGGCATATGAAACATCTACTCATAGTATGAATCGGTGAAACCACAACACTAAATTATGTTGATAAGCTTACAAGAGATGTGATCAATGTCTTCGGGGCACAATATTAGCGAAGGCCAAATACTAAAGACATTGAGCGCATATGAGAGAAACACAAGGTTGTCTAGGTATGTTAGGAAGAATTGATTGTATGCATTAGGAATAGAATTTTTTTACTGTTGAATTGAAAAGGCAGTATGTTTGATGTGATCATGAAAAACCCATTGTTATGCTTGAAGCAATAGCTTTACAAGACTTATGGATTTGACATTGATTCATTGGAATAACGGGTTCAAACAATGATCTTAATATGTTGAACCAACCCAATATCTTCAATGATGTTCAGCAAAGGCGCGCTCTCGCAGTTTATTATACAATTAATTGTATTGAATACAAAATGAATTATTATCTATTAGATAGTATTCATCCATAATGAGTCACATTTGTGAAAAGTATCTCAGTGCCACAGGAGATATGAGAAAATTGTTTGCCCAACATAAAAAGACAAAAAAAAAATATTAATTAGGTATTTGGAGTTCTCAAATCCCTATTTACAATCATATGTACCCGACTCGATCTTGGAACTTAGATGCACTCTAGTGTTAAATAGCTTCCCGCATCGTAAACATTAACATTATTTTAACCTTTATTTTTTTTTAAAAATGTATTTTTGATAAATTATTTGTGTTGTATTACCTGACCCCACATGTAGTCCAACATAAACATTAACAAAATCACACAGCTAATGGCCACGAAAATGACAAAGCATTTTCCATTTCCGTGTTTCCATCACCGTTCCAGTCCAAAACACCAACCCTCGAGCATAACACACTTCAGATACTCTCTTCCAACTTCAACACACACACTCACGTTTCTATACATATTATATGGAACAATTCAGTTTCTTTGTTGGACTCATTCTGAATGTGTGAAGTCCTAACAAACAACATGGCTTCAACACCTCTTGTCCTCTCCACCTCCTTCTCTTCCAAACTCCACCTAACTTCCCATACTAACAAATCACACCTTCATCATCGACCCCTTTATTCCTCTCCATCTTCTTCTTCGTCTTCTTCTTCTTCTTCTTCTTCTTCTTCTTCATACTCCATATCAAAATTGAATTTTTCCTCTTCAAAGCCGCTCCTTTTCTCTCGGAAACTAGTTGCACGTGTTTCTTCCGAAGAACATGCTACTGAAGTCAGAGATGATTCTGGCTTGGTGGGCGAGGACGCTGCAACTTTTGACCTTGAAAAACAGAAACTTTCGTCTTGGGTTTACTTCACTGCGATATTGGGAGTGGTCTTGTTTATTCTTAACTTGATCTGGATTGATGATTCAACTGGGTTTGGTAAGGTTTTTGTTGATACCATTTCAGGAATTTCTGATAGCCATGAGGTGATTAATTTTTAATTTTTAATTTTTAATTTTTTGTTGGTTTGAATGATTGTTTTCTACAAACAAAAATGGGGTAGATTCTAATATTGTTTTATCATCTTTATATCTCATCTGGTTGGTACTTGAAATTGATGAAAAGAGAATGCATCGATTAAGTTTAGTAGTTAGCAATTTTATGTGTGATCAATGTATTCTAAAAAAGAAGATAAGAAAACCAACACAAATTATGTAGCACCAACTCTTCAGATTGAAGTCACACCGTCTTGTGTCTTAGACTGACACTTGTGATAACATTCAATTAGTTCTGAGACCGACACTTGTGATAAGTGATAACATTCAATTAGTTCATTTTCTTCAATTGCTAGATGTCAGTGTCAATGTCGTGTCTTACTTCTGTGTTAGTATCGCAGATTTTGGCATACTGTCTATTATTCATTTAGTAAATTTTGTTTCTTAGTTATCTACTTGTCTTTTCCATCCATTACCATAACCAATTTAAATCTACAACTGCAATGGACTTAGATTCATAACTCATTAGTGACCATTTAAAGTGTTGCACTTCGTAGGTGGTAATGTTAGTCCTGATTCTCATATTTGCGGGTGTCCATAGTGGTCTGGCCAGCTTCCGTGACTCCGGTGAGAAACTCATTGGAGAACGAGCTTACCGTGTTCTTTTTGCAGGAACATCACTTCCTTTGGCTCTCACCATGATTGTGAGTACTTTTTTTCTGCAGAAAAACTTCAATATCCTCAATACTTATGATACCGCATCTAAGTTTTGTCACTATATAATTTCTTTAGTTGTTTTGGGCCATTAGTCTTATATTAGGACTATGGAAGTTGAATAAAATTTTAAACTAATATCCTCATCCGTGTTTGAATTTATCATGTAGGTGTATTTTATTAATCACAGATACGATGGACTTCAGCTCTGGCAGGTCCAAGACGTTCCCGGTGTTCATCAACTTGTGTGGCTTTCTAACTTCATCTCTTTCTTTTTCCTATATCCATCAACCTTCAATCTCCTAGAGGTTGCAGCAGTTGACAAGCCTAAGTTACATCTCTACGAAACTGGAATTATGAGAATAACCAGGCATCCACAGGTATAAACAAATCCAAACCACTACATATATCAAAATATAAGTTGTAAGACACCGATGAATTCGGGGTTTTCATTTCATTTGACGTTATTCTGAATAAAATTTTTGTTTTGCTATCAAGATGGTTGGGCAGGTTATGTGGTGTCTTGGCCATACAGTCTGGATTGGAAATTCTGTTGCGGTTGCGGCTTCATTCGCCTTAATTGCACACCATTTATTTGGTGTTTGGAATGGAGATAGGAAACTGAGTGAAAGATATGGCGAAGATTTTGAGATAGTTAAGGATAGAACAAGTATTGTCCCATTTGCAGCAATACTTGATGGAAGACAGAAGTTACCAAAAGATTTCTACAAAGAGTTCATTCGATTACCATATCTTACAATCACTGCCATAACATTAGGAGCTTATTTTGCACATCCACTTATGCGGGCAGCTAGTTTCAAGCTTCATTGGTAGTATAAACTTTAAAATCTCATGTTTATAGGTAGCTATACTAATGCAGCGCTTTTTATGTATTCTTATACGGATGGATTGTGTTACCACATCAACTAGGAAAGTGAAAGCATCATAAAGGATTCAGAAATCAGTTGGACAGTTAATTTTTGAGATTAATTTAACTGATCCATACGTGTATGTTGATCATGTGCACATCCAATATATCATTTTTAATTGACCGAAAGGTTTTTTAGCTGTGGTTTATGTCATGTTATTTTTAACTAAGTAGGTTTTAAAAAGTAATATGATATGATATCGGACTGCCATATATCCCTAATAAACGACTTGGAACTATTCTTATCCCTACTTGTGACAGAATTAACTCTTGAATGCAAAGTGTGCTGGAAGAGTCTTTCACTATTTTTCTTCTTTTTTTCCCGGCTGTGTTTCGTTTCATTTTGATATATCTGATAAATGTTGAGAATATCTTAATCCATCCCATAATATTTTTGAGGCACTCGGCGCAATTACATTTATGCCATCTATTTTCATATACTTTCGGAAGCACTTTTTTTCAAAATTTGATTTTTTTTCCGGATATGCATCTACGGAAGTATTTTAAATTGAGAAAGATTTCTAAAAACTCCCCAATAATTCAGTTAAAAAAAAGCTCTGTAGATGTATCTACGGAACAAATCAACTTAAAAAAAAAGTGCTTTTGGAGATACACCTCCGGAAACAGAAGGGCAAATTTGGCAACGCACATGATGTATGAGAAACCTATAAGATGAGATAAGATATTCTCTAAATGTTTAAGTCACTTAACTATTTGATATGCTCCCTTGATAAATTTCAGTCATTTCCAAAAATTAACTTATGAAGTTGAAGTTGCAAAAAAGTACCTTAGTTTATCGAAAAGTGAATTATTTGGCAAAATCTAGTTCGGTCCAACTTATTTCCACCTCTATCTATGATGTTTGTGTTTATTAATGTTTGAATCAATCTTTCTGTTCAAGATTCATGCAGGGAAGTTTTATGAGATGCATATCCGAAATAAAATTTTTACAAGATGCATCTCAAAACTCACCCTATAAATATTCGCAAATGCATCTTCGGAAAAATGGGCTGAAGGTCCATTGAGATGCATCTTCAATTTTTTTTAGGGGCAATTTTGAATTTTCAAAAATATAAGCCACACCATAAAGATTGGAAAAGAAATTTCCTTTGCAAAATTTGATCAGTTTTATGAATCCATATTAGCCCATGAACTATTGGTCGACTATTGGCCCAAAATTAAGAAAAAATTTGCTCATTGCACTTTTTCCGGATGTTGTCATTTAGACACACACAGTCACCATAATATGTCCATATATACCTTAAAGAAGAAGTATGAATGATGTATATAAATTATGCATAAAACATTTTTTTTTTGGTTATGTCTCATATAATAATAGATTCAAGACTCATTTAGGTATATGACCAGGTAACTTAAACTCTTGTTCAATGGTAAAATTTTATCCAACATCAACATATAAAACATCGGATCGAAGAACTTCCAACACACCATCCTTTGATGCATTTTGATGTATTAGTTGAGTTGACAACATCATCGAAACAATCAAGTCCAAACACATCAAAGTCATCACTAATCAAATTATGAAACAAAGTAAAAAAACATAGTTACCATATAGCCCATGGTTTTGTGTGTTGGGAATGAGTTTATCTGAAACCCAATTGTTTTAAATGATTTCTCAATTTTGAAAACTATGTTATTCCAATAACACGACCAAACTTATTTTTTTGGCTCGTTTTGACCGGATTTTATAGATTTACCCAACCCATATACATCCATAGGGTGAGCATTTGAACCCATTGACAATAGCGTGAGTACACATGACAACAAAACCGACACCCGCCGAAGCCCGCCTGTATTTGATTAGAAAAATCCATTTTGATTAGGTTTAAGTTTAAGTTTGGATTTTCCGATTTTAAAAGACGGGGATGAGACGAGTAATGAGGATATTATTATCCACTAAGAACCTGTCCATGAACCCAAATGGTTGATGATTTAGAGAATATATTTGATAATTTAGAACCTTAATTGTTTCGTCAATACATTGATATTTTGGTATGTACTTTCTTATTTGAAATTTATTTTTGAAAATTTTCAAGATCATTTTAATCTATTATTTATATTGTATGTTAATCTAGTTAGAGTTTGTGAGAAGTTATGAGTTTGAAGAAATGAATTATTTTAACTTAAAATAATTGATTCCCACGGGTGATTCGAGGATATCCAAACTCGTTTGGGATGAATTCTGTTTAGATTTTAAACGAAGAAAATGTATTTAAGTAGGATTCGAGTTTGAGTACATAAAAGGTATGATCTTGCCTCTGCTCCAACCCGTTGCCATGCTTAAATCTGTGTCGGCCAACAAGTATATTAAAAATAAATCACTTTTAAAGAAGAAAGTAATGATTTTTTGAGTTTAGTAGATATATATTGACAGTGTAAAATAGTTTTACACTATCGTCCAATAAAAAATCAACAGTCAGTTGTGTTAATAAAGATTTTTTAAAATAAAAGCGTGATGTGGCTGAATACATGATCGTGATTAATTAACAATGTAAAATTAATTTACACGGTTAGGGTATCACCCATTTTCTGTAATATTTTTACGAAGAGTCATGCTAGTGAGTGCTACAAGAGCAGTTTTTAAGAATTCCAAATAAAAAAAATCTTTTGCATTTCAATACATTGATTGCAAGAATTTTCAAAAAATTATACTTTTTTATTCTTTAGAAAACTTTTCCAATGTATTAAATATAAATGTATCAAAACAAAACATAAAATTTTAAACTCTTAAACCTCAAACACCCGTTAATATTTCCCTTTTACAAAATATAAAGTTATATTAAATATTTACTTAGGATGAATAATGTGACTCCCACATATTTTAAATTGAATAATACAAATAATAATAATAATAATAATAATAATAATAATAATAATAATAATAATAATAATATAATATAATTTTATCACTTGTTTATTATTTTGATTTTGAAAAGTATTATTCCTTTGATTTAGTTTATTTCCAATTACAATTTGTAATTTATAAACTTTATATCAAAATATACTTTTTTGGCAAAAACAAATGAGAGAGAGAGAACACGATCATTTTCCCGCCATTTTGTTCCCCAGCCCCAATATTTTGGCGCGAGGGTTCTGAAACTGGAAAAGCAACTCAAACAGCATCACATATCGAGATTGCACCGTTCAACTTTTGCTTCGGCGCCGCAAGAGAAGAGAGAAAGCGATGGAAATCGTTCGACCCCATAGTCATCGGAACTTGTTTTCCAGTAACGACGCCGCATCTGCTCCAACTATTCCCCTCTATCGCTCTGCTCCGCCACTCGAAGTCAGACTCGAAGATTTCGAGTCTTTCGCCATCGATCGTCTCCGAGGTAGCACTTTTTCTTTAATCGAGTTATGTTTCTTCAATTTTCATAGACCTGTTCTATGCGCAACCACATGCTTCTAATGCTCGCTGTTTTCGTGCCTAGGGTTTGAATAGTTTGCTCTAGCAACATTTGGGTATTAATTAGGCTTGTGGTAATTTGAGTGTAATGTTTGAGCGAAGAACTGAAATCTGCAATTATGATGCATAATTTGATTATTGATGTATATTATTGCTTATTGCAGTTCTGAAGGGAATTTCTGATGGTTTGTCACGGGGAAAGAAACCAGATGAAATGGAAAAATTGGTAAAATCCTGGATTTGCCGATAAGAATATAGTAGTCTATTAATTTATTTGATTTTCTCTTGTGTACTATCTTCATGTAAACCATAATTGCGTAGGTAAACGAACTGTGGAAAGCGAACATGAGACATCAGCATGCTTCTGAGGTTTTGAACAAGGATATAATATCTCATTTTGTTTTACGTTTAGTGTATTGCAGAACGTAAGAGCTCTATCTTTCTCTTTAACATGTTTTTTATTTTTCTGTTGTTCCATGCAATTTTAAGTAGGCATTCACTTTTTCTGTGAACCTAAGCTTAGTCATATGTTGTTGTTTGCTAAAAAATGACTTTATAGAGGAAGTAGTTCATTCCTCATCCTCATATTTCAAACTTGCATTATGAGCCTAAATGACAATTTTCCAGACCAATGCAAGGATCAATCTCAAGCAGATTGCCAAAGAATAGTATATTCATAAAGAAATCCAAACAACATCTCTGAGTTATTCAATATATACTAAATAACTTGAATTTCTACCTGTATGACCAGGGAGGACTTGAGGAAATGGTTTCTCTCTATGGAATGTGCACTCTTTCGCTACCGTTTTCGTTTTCTAACTACTGAAGCTCAGGTAGAATCTTACTTTACTATATGTATTTTGCTCTTCAAGTAAGGTACTAATTTGTCACGTGTCTTGCCTATGAGTGTACAGAGGGCAATCATGGACGAGTTTGACATAACTTGCAAGGCTGTTAACGGTATGGAATTTGAGGTAATGACATGCCATTTGTTTTATTGGTGTTATTATTAATGTTTCTATGAGGTGAATTATGAAACATTTAGTTTAGAGCAACAAGTACCTCTGAGTGCCTTATTATATGAATATTTTGATTTCCAGAGCATTAAAGAGAAATTGGGACAAGTTGCTCGTTCCATGGGTCAGCCTTTACCCACAGGTAGGAACACAATGTTTTCTTTAACGAATGATCATTTACAGTATTGGCAGAGATATCGTCTTCTTTTCAGCATATGATTTCCGTGTTCCCTGCAAGAGGTTGAGTGGATAGGAATATATAAATAACCAGTAGTTACTACTGCCTAAGGGCTAAGGCGCTTCTTTCCGTTGGGTTCCTTTAGTATGTCAATCTAGTACTGAGATGGCAGTTGCATGATTTAATTTCTGTAAAAGATATATTGGGGGTTTCACAAGTGATATGTTTGTGCTGCTATTTTAATGTGGGACAAGGATTTACTATTTTTCAAAAGCTATGAATCCACTTTTTCTTGAAGTTTATGAGTCATTTCCTGCCTTTCACTAATTTATATCTGATGTGTCTCTCTCCTGCTTTGCTTTTTAATTTTTTTTGCAGGCGATGCAATCTTTTACAAGGTACGTGTGTTATCTTTTTCTTCTACTTTTTTGTTTTTGTACAAATGAATGGTGTTTGAGAGAATACATTCTTTCAACACACTTTCATCTCTTTTTCAACATCTTTTTCTGAAAGCATATCTTATAATGCAACTTCCATTTGATGTATCCATCATGACAATAAATGTAAGATTGAATAATCTTGTGGGAGGGGCCTTTTAAAAAAAATACATGGAGTGGAAATTATACATCTTCTTCCTTAATCTTCTCTTCCCATATAGGTACCATTTGAAGATGTTCCAGAACTTGTAGCTGGGCGTAGAGTGTTGTTAAGTCAAGGATATGCTTATGTTGCAATGAATCAGGTTGGCTAGTGTAATTGCTTTCAATTCATTGTTTTATATGTCAGTGTATTGGTTATAGTAAATCCTTATTATGTTTCAATTCTGATCCTCTCCCAGGTTGTTTCACTTGTAGCCACTCTATTCCGCAGTCAGCTGTCAAAGACACTCATCCTTACAAACAGGTTTTGTTGGTCATTTAAATCTCAATTAGTGTTCTTATGTATTCTTGGAGAATTTTCTTTCTTCAGATGCAATTATGGAATTTATGATTCTTAGAGTTTCTATATACTGTTGCAGAAAATGGACATCTTCAATCAGAGACCAGGAGAAGCATAGGTTGACTCCGGTAAGTGTGGCTGTGCTCTTTGTTTATGAGTATATATTTTCTTTTTAATTGAACTTGATTGGGTTTTGTGTAGATTGTGGAAGCCTTGAGCTCAAGTTATCTAGGTCCTGATTTTTCACAGGTAATTCATGTGGTATCTTCGCCCATTTGCCACTATTATTAGTTTATGTGATTTTGGATTGGTAATGTAATTGTCATTTTGATTGATAACCTCTGCAGCCTAGGGAATATGCTGAGATATCTTTAAAGGACATTGATCAACTTGCCAAGACCTCATTTCCTTTGTGCATGCGTCACCAGTTTGACAAGGTTAGAAATCAGTCATAAGCTATATGATCCATATATTGTGTTTCTTAATCATCAGTTTATTTAATTTTTTTTACTCATCTATCTTTTTTAACTAGTCTTCATATTGTTTTTTTGTCTCACCTGTATTAACTTCTGATTTATGCCACGCTTAATTAGCTGAAAGAGGACCATCATTTAAAACACGGTGGGAGGATGCAACTGGGCCTCTTTCTCAAGGTTGGTCAGAGCAAAATACCTTTAAATGTAGCTTGATATTTCACATGTTTTTACACATGAGTGTGCATGATGCAGCTTATCTTATTGGTTTAATTGAGATTTTCAAATTTTCTCTCTTTTGTCTTTGCATTGAAATAGTTGCTTTTTGTTCATGAAACCCTGATTCTGAGAATTCAAGTCAATGTCTTTCCACGTTTTGACTGGTTTTTGTAGATGCAGAATCTTAGCTGCATAAATGATTATAAATGTAAATTTAGTTAGCAAACTTAGCTTTATCTATATATTTCTTGGTTTATCTTTATCTTATCATTAGTTATACTTATCTTTTGTAAAACTTTTTTCTTTAAATAAGATCGATTTTTTTTCTCTCTGCTCAATTGAGTAAGAGAGGCCCACAGTCTAAAATATTTGCAGTTTCATTTCGGCATTGTGGTGCAGATCTCCAAATTAAAAAAAAAAGTTTATGGTGGTATCCTAATGCTATGACTGCTGGGTTCTAGCAGATATCCAAATTCTGCCAGTGTATGGCTCTAATATGTAGCACTGCCAGAGTACAACATTTTGATACTTCATTTTTAATTATTATTATAATAATTATTATTATTATTATTTTCAATTTGAATATGCGTGATTAACTGATCAGAGAGATTCAATTAGACTTCTGAATGACTGTTCATTATTTTCCTCCCTTTGTGTTCTCCGTTCTCATCTTTTGTTCTTTCCTCTGTAATGAGTAGGGTGTTGGTTTGAACCTGGAAGATGCACTTGCATTTTGGAGAGCTGAGTTCTCTAAGAAGGTAAGTATGATTGTTGTACATGTTCTCTTATTTGTTGTACACAATGTCAGAAACTGAAATCTATTCATTCATACTTTAAAGTTAAACATGTGAGATTGTGTATTTTGTATTGTGAATGTTGAGTTACAATGAGAATCACAATAGTTCCGCCTTTAATAATTTATGTGCACTATTTCATAATATTTTTCAATCATTCTTAATCTTCCTATCTATCTATCTATCTATTCAAGCTATCCCATATCTCTCTAGGCATCTTGGTATATAGTCTTTGAGTAGGTATTAATATTTGTATATACTGTTCTATTTTTGTCACATTATTACATAAATTACATAAATGATAAATTAATTGTAAGATCTGATTGTAGGTTGGTTTGGAGAAGTTTGAGAAAGAATATTCATATACCATTCGCCATAATTATGGAAAGGAAGGGAAGAGAACTGTAAGTATTAAACTTAACTGATTTTTGGCATGTCACAACTCACAAGTATATTCCTTTTGCAGATGACTGGTTTTGCCATTTTATTTTACAATTCAAAATCAGATTTGAAAATACTCAGTTATTTCCAGTGTGTTTCTATGCATGCATATGATGAGTTTCAAAAACTAATATTCTGATGCATGTTACAGGATTATACTCCCTATTCTTGTTCTAAAATTATTTCGTCAACTCCCGGTGCTGGAGATCATCATGGTTGCCCCTATCGACACTTCAGGTCACTCTTAGCACTTTAAGCAGTTAATTGGATAGTTTAGCTTTCAGAACTGTTAAGTGAATAGATATATTTTTCTCCATTTTTTGTTTTATTTGATAAATAATTTGTTGGCTTTTGGTGTCACATTGAAAAGATTCAAGAGCAATTTAAAATTCTCTCCATTTATTAAATTAAATATGTTGCCAAAATGATATCCAGAATTTCCAGTGTCTTCACCTTTACTAATGCCAAAATGGCTCCTTTCCTGTTAAATGCCAAGATAAGCCACTTTTCCTTATCTTCCCCTATTTATTCTTAACCTAAACATATAATTAATAAAACATAACTGCCACTAATAAAATTATTAATAACTATATTAGTGCTCCTAATATAGTCTAACAGAATGTACAGTATGTGAACAAAATTTAAGGGGGTGAACTAAATTTTAATTGAGCCGAAATGGCGAGCCTCAAGCTCTTACAATGATGGAAAACAGAAAAAAGAAATGAAAGAATGCATAAACAGGAGTTCTATGAACTTCTAAATTAGAGTTAAGCTTCTAATCCATAGAGTAAGGGTGCATTTAAAAGAGTTTTGTTTAGTTTTTCAAAATTTATTTTATAAATCAATTTCAATGGTGAAGAGAGTATACATTTATTCTAATTTTTAATATGCTCCACCCAAATAGAATTGAAGGAGTATTAACTTATTCTAATTTTTTATAACACTGAGATGCTTGCTCTGTTATTTCAGCCTCATTCTTTAATGTTATATCTTTGCCTAGTCATGGCATGGTATTTATTTGATGCCGTTTGAATTTAATAGTGAAGAGAATCTAAGAGCTGCTCTCAGCAGAATGGGGGTGAACAGTCGAGCAATGGAAGATGTCATGAACAAAGTGCGAAATAGACATTATCAGGTAGGTCTCAGCATAACCCGCTGAACTTCTATTATCAGTTAACATTTGAATTTAATATCTGATAATATGGGTACTGTATGTGCAGCTAGCATGTACCTTGACATTTGAAGCTCTTCATGGCGTGCCATGTGATGCTGGGATTAACCATCCAAATCAATATTTCAGTGACAGTCAAAAGATATTGCGCCCAAAGGTAGACTAAAGACTTGAATTCAAATCAATAGTTGTGAATTACAGATGTGATCGTGTTATCATGATTGAATATTAGGTAGGCCAGGGACTGTCCTTGCTAAATATGTTGCGATTTACAAAACCGCTTACTATGCCTATGAGTTTGAAAAAATACATCAATTATTCATGATGACAATGAAATGTGACTTTGTTTAAGCAAGCCTCATACTAATATGAATATTTTTAAGGGTATATCCTAGATATATCCCGGTAAAGTCCCTCGTCGATTTTTCTGATAATAGTTGAAGGCAGACAATATTGCAAACCAAGATCTCTAAATATAATAAATTGACATTTAAAGAGCCATGGTCTCTCAGATGAAGGCAGGTAATATCATATACACAGATGTATAAATGTAATAGACATTTAAAGAGCTTTGGACAAATTTTCCCTGTGTTTTTCCCTTCTAACACTAAACTGGATATCTTGAATGTCTTGCAACAATACGATCACATGGGTAAAAAGAAGGGGGTGGAATAAATGCAAATTGTTAACCCCAAGAATTCTATAATATGAATATTTGCTACTAAAGTTGGTAACTGTTATGCAGCTTACTGCATCCCTGCAACAAATTCATAATTGACCTTCATCACATTGTAATCATGGTGAAATATTTAAAACTTTTTTTGGCTCTGCTGACCTGAATAACCCTGATATCTGCTTTCTGCCTAATATGATAATGGTCATTATTAATATTATTTTTTAATACAGAAGGACACTTCAACCTAAATATTTGATTATAGGAGAGTGATGCAGGGTCAGTCATTCACAGGTTAGTTTCATTTCCTACTCTTTTCCGTGCCTTCTGTTTTCTTGAAATGACATTTCCCTCATTGTTAATTTCTAAATCCTTCTTTTGCACCATCTGGGTGTGTTGGTTCCTGTAGCAATTAATCGGCTGATGCAGAGATGGTGATATCTTTTACCAGCTTCCAAAGCGATTCTAAGGTGGAATTAGGCATTCAAGTTATATATTATCCTACAAGGTTTCAGTAGAGAATCTGGCACGATAATACTGTACTTCTGTATTGTTCACATTTCTGTAGAGACTGGCCTGCATGTAATATGATTATAGGGAATCGATCTTGATATTTATGTTAATCTCGCGGATCATAAATGTCAATAAGTTTTGATAGGTTTTTACCTCTTGAATGTTTATTAAGGGATGACTCATTTCCTACATGTAAAATTTTAGCATTGAAAGAATTCGTTCCCCACAATGTAAATAAGACATTCCTGAAAGCGACAATCTAATTGGAGTATTGGTTGCAAACTGAATTATATAAGAATATCTAATGTGGTTGATAGTCACAAGGTTGTTCTGAGGCAGTCGTTTAAAGCAGTCTCATCTTGTTTGAAGATTAAAAGATTTGGCGCCCCAATTTTCCAACTTTTAGATTCAAGCGCTTATAATATGTAGAGATAGACTGATGAGAGTTGTCACATTTTTGGATTTAGCTCGCACTAGGCCTTGAATGTGAAACCATGATAGGATACGGAATTTTATCCTAAAAGCTTGCTTAAAAAGGATTTTGATTAAGAGGGTTTTTGGAAGGTTTGCTTTTATTCATAGCATTAAAAATCCCTTAATTTTATGGAACTCAATTTGTAATGAAGGTGGATTTTGGAGGATTTTTTGAGAGCTTCCATTAAATTTTGGGATGTCTTTTATGATGTTATAGTATTTTGAAAATTAAAAATATAATAATAATAAATATTATTTTATTATTCTATACAAAATTATTTTTTTAAATGTTAAATATTTTCCTATTTTTTAAAAAACTTGTTTTCGAATGTCTTCTCCTCTCCTCCAAACTCACAAACAAAGCCTAAGTGATCTCTTAATAAACCCTTATATGGATGAAGCAAACATTTGAAAATTCCAAAATATCATTCGGAGATGTATCTTCGAACGCACTCTATTTTATTTTTAGAGAATTTTCGGATATACATATCCGAAATAATCAAATATTTCGTCTTTAGGGGGTTTTTGCACATGTTATAATACAGAAAATATCTATGAATATCTTATATGTATTAAAAAATTAGATAATATTTTCTATATTATTAAAAAATATTAAAAAATACTATATCCTAAATGTGATCTCGTAAAACACATATTATATTAATATGTAATAAAGAATATATTAATTAATATATAATGTATTTTTTATTACATATATGTGTTTGGGATATATTTTTATGTAATTTTTAATTTATTAATATAAAAATATTATGAAATTTTATTACATATAAGTTATTCATAAATATTGTCTATATTATAAGATGTGTTTAATGACACCATATTATGCTATATTCATATTTATATAAATTATAAATAATAAGGTAATACAATTAATATATATATATATATATATATATATATATATATTTTTTAATTTTTTAGCACTCCAATAGTTCGGATATGCATATTCAAAAATTTTATAAAAAAATCCTATAAAAATGAAATATTGTGTGCATTCAGAGATTCCGAATTAAAGGGTATTACAAAAATTTCACCAAGAACTTCTAAGAAAACATAAGGGTGCATTAAAAAATTGTCTTTCTTTAATTAACCATTTTATTGGGCCTAAGTCCAAAGAGCATTATTCTTGGTAATTTTTCTATGCACCCGATCACCTTTTCCAAGATTTATGGCAAAAAAGTTTAAAATGTCATTTTATTTTTAGAGATACATCTTCGAATGTATTATTTTTCACAAAATACTTAATTTTGGAAATGCATAGTTAGATAAATTTTTTTAACGAAAAAATGTATTTTTGGATATGCATCTCCGAATAAACATATTTTTTTACAAAAAAAATTATTTTCAGATATGTATATACGAAAAATTCTCTATTGTATCTTTTAAATTTTATATTAAATGTATCCGGTTAAACACACCTAGTAGGCAGTAGCCCTGCAATGAATATGTAAATACTAATAATTCCCCTATTGAAGAAAACAATTGAAACATAGAAAAATGATTAAAATAAAATTATAAAAAATCTGGAAAAATACAACTAAAAATCAAATTAAGTGTCTATAATTTTTCTAATTTTTTTTAATATATGAAAACGGAAAATAAATCAAATAAAATAGAAAAACAAGAAATTTAGGGTTTTTAAGGTGGTGTCCCATATCCAAAATACATGACTTTGATCCCTGGTTTTTTCTAATGAATTGACACGGTAAAATTTTGATTTAGAGTCGATTTTCCAAAAACCGAGTTTTGTACGTTAGGTCGCGTAAAGGCAAGAAACATAAAAACGCAAAGATAAAATACCTATGACACTAATATTGGTTAAAATCGACAGAGAGTCCCTGACAACGGCGCCAATTTCAATGAAAATGCGTAGTAAATGTGTTTAGGAGTATTTTCGGATATGCATCTTTGAATTTATCCTAGAAAATTTAGGAAATGCATCTCCGTACCAATTAACTGTTTGATTTATGAAGGGTGCGTTCAGAGACGCATTTCCGAAAAATAATTGAGAGTATTTTTGAGTTTTCAAGGGCGAGGGATAAAGTGACGGGGTGGAAATAGAAATTCCCTTATTCTAAGAGTTTGCTCATTGCATCCTTACTATTTCTCCTGTACTCTGTTGAAAACTCAAAAATATCTTGTTTCGTGGAATCCAAAATTTGAAATTCAGACGTACAACAACACAACAAACATCTTCATCAGAGTTACACCCAATGCAAGTAAAAGATATATTGGAATTTCAATCTCTGGACACTCCCTCCAGACATTGAAATATGGATACCCCTTTAAACGATGCAACTAGTCTTTTCCTTCCCATTCTATTACATTTGAAATCAAATTTTAAAACACAAATAAATAGAAGAGACCTTTCATAAATCTGGATTGCAATTTCTAAATTATGTCCACAAGCGAATATCTTGAATAAGAGTGCGATAATTTTTTGAAAAAATTTAAGAAAATATGTGTTACAATTATGAATGTATGAGCTCAACACATGGTTATGCAAAAACCATGACTTTGAAATCTAAAAGGTGTGTCTGGATTTCAATTGCCGAAGAGTGTGTCCAGATTTTAAAATTCAAACAAATATTTATTTGCATCGGGTGCGTTTCTAATTAAAAGATTTGTTAAATTTTGATGTATCTAAATTTCAATCTCTAAACGATACGAAAATGTATTTTTGAATTTTCATATGATTTGAAGTAATCAATAAGGGTTCAATGTGCAACCATGTTATTCTTGTTGGTGATTTTAGTATCATCAATGTATTTTGGTAATAATGTGATTTACTGTAGGCCGATGCAATTATGCGTTAAGCTTAAAACGAGTTAGGGTAGTGCGGAGTGCACGCTCGTAGAGCCAAACGTGCAATTAAATACGAATAATAGAAACGGGGTTCCAAGGGGCGGAGCCCCTGGCGGGGTGCGGGGCAGCGCCCCGTCAGGGTCCAAGGGGCGGAGCCCCTGCCGGGGTGCGGGGCAGCGCCCTGCCGGGGTCAAAGGGGCAGCGCCAGCGCCCCGAACGAAATTTTCGTTTGAATAGTTGCACCCTTTCCCAACCGACATAACCGTTTTACCGAACAGGTGCGTCATTTCCCAACCAACATAACTGTTTTTACCGAACAGGTGTGTCATTTCGGTTTCTATTGTTGATCTCCTATATAAGTAGTCATTTGGCCTCGGTTTCGTATACGAAAAACATACTTCCTCTACATTCTGATCTGTTCTCCATTGTCAGAAACAGATTGTTCTTTGAGAATTATCCCCGCAAAGATTTCGTGAACCCAGACAAGAATAGGGTCGAAATACTTTGTTCGGAAAGTGAACGAAGACGATTCTTGAAGATATCCAGGATTATCATACCTATATCTAACAATTCTATCCAAACCATCTTGAGAAATTTTGTCTCCATGGCCTTCTAATATCAGAAGCCTGAGCATGTGTTTAAAATGTTGGGATTTTAGATGTCGAATATGTCATATAACTTAAAATCTTTTCTTCATCTTTTGTCATGTCGACAAAATTTGGTCGAATAATAAACAAGTGGAAAATAACTTTAGGATATGCTTGATGAATATATATAAGACAAAAATATGATAAAGATCTGAACAAAACAATAATAATAATAATAATAATAATAATAATAATAATAATAATAATAATAATAATAATAATAATAATAATAATAATAATAATAATAATAATAATAATAATAAAATAATAATAATAATAATAATATATTTAGATAATTTCAATGGATTTGTTGATAATTTAGTCACAGATTTTTAAATGTCTTGCTAATTTGTGTCTTAAGGATATAAAATAATAAATTTAAAGTACAAATTTATTATTCATTTTATTCTAAAATAAATGTCGTAAACATTTAACAAAGATTTCGAAAATATTACTATAGAAAAAAGAGAAAAAATATTTTTGTCAAATTAGATGTATTGGAGTAATCATAAATATAAAGTGAGAGAATAATAAATTAAGAGTATTAATTGGATAGTTTAATTAAAAGATAAAATTAGAATTATATTGGAATTATTTTAAAACAAATAATTTTTATTCAATTTCTATTTATAAATCCATTCAAGTTAAGTCTTTATATTCATGTGATTAAAGTATTTTTTTTTATATGCTCGGAGTGCTATATTACTCATGGTCCTCAACTAGTATCTATGAATACTTAATCCTAGCCATAACATACGTATAGAATTTTTCTTTACCCACCTCCCTATGGGGGTCACTCCAGCGAAAAACCCAGTTTACCCCTGCTTCGGAAATGAACTTCCGAAGTAATTTTTTTTTAAAAATTTTCTCAGACTTCGGAAGTTCATCTCCCAAAACACCAAATGGGGGGTGTTTTCGGAGATGAACTTCCGAAAACACCTTTTTTTAGATTTTAGGGGGTTTCGGAAATGAACTTCCGAATTATGCAGAAACTGTGTTTTTTTTATGATTTTGGAAACAGTCTCGTATTTTTAATTAAAGAAAGACGGCAAATAAAATAAGCGATATATACACAGAAAATACTAATATACTAATATGATAAGAATAGTGATATATACAAACCGATCCGATCCAAATCCAAATAATAATAGTGTACGAAAGATACAATCCGAAAACAAAAAAAATAAACCCGACCACTACTGGGTATGCCTAACCCTCTCACCCTGGGCCCTCCTCTGCCGCCTGTATGCCGCCGCACGGCCCGCATCAATGACGATCATCTCCATCACGGCGACTGCCTCTGGACCGCCCTGATGAACGACACCTCGATCCAACGTGTCCCGCCCAAGCATCTCTATCCGCTGGCAGATCGGCAAGAGATCAATGGCGTGGTCATCCTCGGCCTGCTGGTTCTCCAGGATCTCCTTGTGTGCTGGCCTAGGAGCGCCGGGAGCGTCGGGTGTCAGCAGAGGATGTGACACCCGATAGAATCATGTGACGTACCCCTCCACACTGTGCCAGTCCTGGGTGACCCGCATGCGACGGTACTCCTCTGTTACCACATGATGCTCCCAATCCTCAAACATGGCAGTGAGCTGCACTCTGGTCACTGCGTCGGGAGCAGCCTCAAAGGGTGACCTGAGTATCATCTGCACAAATCCGAACTACCGCATGCACCGCTCAGGGAGATACCGGACCATGATGGTAGTCCCGCATGCCAACCAGCCAGAATATAGAGATATGCCGTCAAAGGGGACAATCTGAGTGTAGTCGCTGAACGGCCTCCAGGTGACGTCATCGTGCATCGTGCGGTCCAAGTACCCACGGTATGGTCCCACCGCATTGTTCCCCCTCTGGAGAACGTATCTGGCGGCCCTGGGCATGGCGTCAACGTACGCATGATCGATGTGGAAGCCGTGGATGCGGGAGAAGTAGGAGATGATCCAGCTCTGAAACATAAATAAATACGAAACATAAGTAAATACGAAACACAAATACGAAACATAAATAAATACGGAACAATTAAAATGAAACGTACCGTGAGTAGTGTGCAGGATCCGGTCAACTGCCTCGTCCTCCAGTTGGAGGCCTCATTCAGCTTCTAGTATAGGTATGCCAGAGTAGCTGCCCCCCTAGTTCCACTGGTGAACGGTGGTCAGGTCCATGAAGTAGCGGAGGTAGGTCACGTCGACGTACCTTGCACTCTTGTCCACAAAGACTGCAGCGCCTACCACATGCATGTACCAGCACCGGAGAGCGCAGCCACGGTGATACTGTGTAAATAGCTCGTCACCCGCCTCCTCGGCATCGGCCGCCGCGTCCAGGTGGTACTCGAAATAGCGGCTTAGTGTGGTGAACCGGATTTGAGGCCCAGATGTCGTGGCGCACTCAAAGTCAGCAACTTCGGGCTCCATACCCAAATAGAGCGCCATCCACCCAGTGGCTACGACCCTCTAGATCCGGGAGTGGGTCAAAAGTGGCCCCCTGATCGGCAGGTGGAGAAGACACTGCACATCATGCAAGGTGATCATCATCTCCCCAACCGACAAGTGGAAAGAAGACGTCTCCTTGTGCCAGCGCTCCACAAAAGCCCCCTGCATGCCGTGACTGATGGTGGTGTACCCCGTCATGCAGAGCCCACTGAGCCCTGAACCTCTCACAGCGTCGTTAAACCACTCGGCAGTCGGTTTAAACAGACTGAAAATCTTTCGGGCATGGTTCACCATTTTCAACGGATCTCTCTCCTGTTACAAAAAAACAAATAAAAAAGTATGTTACATAGACCGGTTAAATAGACGGTTAATAAAATATTGAATAAACGTCTAAATTATAAACGGTTAAATAATGTAGTTAGGCAAATTATAAAAAATACCTCTCCCTCCCAGATCCGCCGAGCGACGTGGTCGCGGTAGGATATCAGCACAGAAGTGTCAATGGGCCCTCCCGGGTAGCTGTCCTCCTACTCATCCTCCTCCTCGGGTGGAGGGTCAACATCCGGTACCCCCTCCGCCTCGTGGTATGGCACTGCCACGTCCTCCTCCTCCTCCTCCTCTCGCTGGCGGGAAGAAGATACCCGAGCCAGCCTACTCTTAGATCCAGATGAGGAGGTACCCTCGCCCATCTCCACGGGAACTCGCACACGTCGTCCCCGGCCCTGCCCCCGTCCCTGTCTCGACGCCAGCTGCGCCGCCGCCCGCTCGCGTCTAGCCGACTCGGTCTGGGTCTCTCTACCCTGTCTGATGCGTGCTGGTTGGTTGTCTGACATGTTCCTATAAACAGTTGAAATGGATTAATATGCGAGACAACAGAAAAAACTAAAAAAAATTGCACTTCTGATACAATTCGGAAGTTCATTTCCGAAACTGGGAATGAAGGTGTTTTCGGAAATGAACTTCCGAAACACCCCTGCGCAGAAGTTCTCTGCAACCTCCAATGGCAGACCCCAAAATCCTAAATCAAACCTATGTCTACACATTCTAAACATCCTAAATATCAGTACAAACCTAACCTAATACATTTTTTGCTATTTGTAAACACCCTAATATAAATTTTAATCATAGATCTTAAAATCAAAATGCTTACCGATTGAATAGATTGGAGGACTTTTGAATGTAGTAGAGCAAGTAGATGAAGCCTTTGATGTAGCTTGGAAGTGGTTTGCAGAAAAATCTCTTTGGGGTTGAGTTTGGAAGAAGATTAGGGTAAATGAATTGGGGGAGGGGGACTGTTTTGCTTAATCTGCAAAACGTGCAGTATTTCGGAAATGAACTTCCGAAATGCTGTTTTCGGAAATGAACTTCCGAATTAAGACAATTTTTTCAAAAAAAAAAAGGCGCTTTCGGAGATGCATCTCCGAAAACACCTTTTTCTTGCATTTCGGAAATGCATTTCCGAAGTCAGAAGTAATTTGGATTTTTCACTAGAGGTGGACTAAAAGGTTGAGAGGTAGCCAAAGAAATTTCCTAGTTATAAAAGAATATTCCAACACAAGGTCAAAACGTGACCAGTTGTATAAATTCATAGACCCAGCATGTTGGTAATAGTAGTAGTAGATTTAGGACCATGATGCTTTTATGATGCATTATTGTCACTCTTTTTCCTTGTTGCAAACCAAATTCTTTATGTATTGGGGTTTGAACCCTTTGTTTGCTCCCAATTATGGGGAATCAGAGAGTGACATTCATTTATCACATGCATGTGCCATGTAATGAGCCACCATTCCCCATCATCATGCCATCACAATAATGTTGCCACCTCATCATAGTTTTGAGAAAACTAGAACCATTTCAAACTCATATTATGGATGCATGGGGTAGAGATTGTTCATATACCAGCTCACTATGTTTGTCACATACTAGTTGATATAGACAATTCAATAACATGAAACAAATTTCTAATGTTAATTTCATTCCCTAAAATTGAACAAATTTGTTTAACACTTTAACCTCAAACTACTCCCAAAATGATTGACCCACTTCTTATCACTCAAGTGTAGTACTTGAATTCTAAAAATGACCTCATATGATATGAGCCCCCACCAACATTATTAGATTAAGATTAAACAATTTAAATTTAAATTTTCAAGTTTTAACCACTAGATAATTTGATAAAAAAAATTAAAATTTTGTATGAGATGACAATAATTGTAAAAGTTGTTTGAACCCCTCACATTTCACATGTGTGATTAAGAAACACAATTATAAAACAAAAGTACTAATTGTGAGTATTGGGCTGCAGGAATTATATCCAAAACAAATCTTCTAATTATGGAAACTAAGTACAAATTTGGAACAAAAATTTATTCATTTTGATTTGGGGTAGTGCTCTGTTAACATTAACATGATAATGGAGCTGAGTGAAGTGGGGACAACATGCAGTCGCTTTTCAAATTCTGATTTTTCCCTTGTGAGGTGGTTCAATTTTTATAATGGTAAATAAAATGAAATACCCTTTAACTCTTATTTTACTCTTGTTTTCATACTTGTCGATGAATAAAAAAAAATAATCAAACTGCTTCTTTTTACAACTTTTTCTTATTAGTTTGAAGAACTATGAAGAATATTGAGGTTAGACAAGTGCGTGAAAGCTTACACTCAATTATACTAGCTTGTATTTGGTGTATTTGAAGATTCATACACAATGTACAATTTAACTTTTATACACTAAAATGATTAAGGAAGAAACAATTCACTACAAGAAACTAAGGGTCTACATGAGTCCGTTTGAGTTGAATTTAATTAAAATTATAATTCAACTTATACAATATACATTCATTATAGAGGTAAAATAATCTACGATATTATTAAATCACTTTGATAATACCACAATTTTGTGAATTGAATTGGATAGTAGATTATCCAAAATTTGTGGATAGTAATCCATAAATTCAATGGGTTGAATGTAAATTTATCCATTATTTAATTATTTTAAATGATTTTTATTTTTAAAATTCGTGTTTATTCAATAACCTGAACCAACCCATTTTCTGATGCAGTTTGAGTATGATTTACCGGAAATATTAAATTTACCTAACCAATATACTGTATATTCTACTAGAAATATTAAAATCAACTATGCAAGTTAGTGACAGTAAAATTAAAACCTTTTTCTGATTCTCTTGTCACAAAATTTAGAGACAATATTAATTATAGAGAATTCACATTTTCCATCTCTAAATATTTTTAATGAATTTTAGTTTTTTAAGTAGTGATATGGTAAAATTCTTATATTAGTCATGGATTATTATTACTTTTTTTTTATATATATATATATATATATATATATATATATATATATATATATATATATATATATATATATATATATATATATATATATATATATATATATATATATATATATATATATATATATATATATATATATATATTGTGTGTGTGAACTCAGTCTCTATAATGATGTTTAGAATTTTATTTTTTTTGGTTGTTTCTCAACAAATTGCTATTCAGAGGTTTGGTTGTCTTGTTTTAGGATATGTTTGGTTTGGGTTAATTGGAGGCGAGGGAAGGAGAAAGGAGGAAATATTTTTAATTAAATGTGTTTGGTTCAAATTTTATGAGGAGATGGGAGGGGAGCAAAATCCCTCAAAAACACATTTTTTGCGTCCCCCAAATCGAGGGATTCGGACGCGAGGAAGTAAATCTGAACTTTGATATTTTAAAAATTATTATAATTATTATAATATCTTCAGTTTTATTTTAATATTTCAAAATTAGTATTATTTTTTTATATAATTGATTTTTTTTTGATTTTGTATGTTAATTTCATCAATTTATTATAATTGTTCTTCACCTTCAAATTATTTTTTTTTGTTTTTTTATTTAATATAAATTATATATAATATAAATATTTTGTTATTTAATATAAGTTATATAAATTATATATATATATATATATAAAATATTTTTTATGTTTCTGTTACTTAATAATAAATTATTTTATGTTTTTTTTATTATATGGTTCATCATAAATTAAAAAACTATTAAGAACACATAGTTAATTTTTGCAGGAGAATTATATTTGAATAAAGTTTATCAATTTTTTTAACATTATGTAATAAGTTGTAATATCTTAAATCACTCAACAAAATAATGTTTTTTAGTTATTTATGCATATGTTATTATCAAAAAGTATTTTTCAATTTTTGAATATCATATATTTTATATAAGATCATATGGATAAAAATGTAAATTATTAATAAAATCCGTCACATCCCCTTGTGAACCAAATAATTTTTTTATTAAAATCTCTCCCTTTTCATCTCCTCCCATTTTTTGAACCAAACATATATATAATTAAAAGAATTCTCTCCCCTCCCCTCCTCTTTCCTTCATTAAAATCTCCCCCTCATTTGAACCAAACAAATCCTTAGTGCATTTTAAAAAAAGAAAAAAAACCAGAGTTTAATAAAATTAAACTCAACTCTACTAATTGTACATTCTAAAAGACTATCACAAAAGACATGTTATACATCAAATATTTATATTATCTTATTAAGGGAGAAATGTAAATCGAGTGATAAGTCTGATGTAAAATATAAGAACATGAATCAAAAGACAATTTTTATAATCATCAGAAAATTGTTGGACTTGAGTGTATATCTACATGTTGAAAATGAAACTAATGCACACGAAACATAGAATAAATTAAAAAGAGTTGTATGAGTGTAAAAGTGTGCAAAAATAAATCACATTTAATCAGAAAGTTGGTTAATATGAAATACAAAGATGACGACTCAATGATAAAATATATGAGTGTATTTCAAAATACCGTGAATCTGTTGGCAACCATTGATATTAATTTGGATGATGAGTTGCAAACCTTATTATTGCTCAGTTTCTTGCCAAATAATTGAGAAGTTCTTGTTGTGACACTTACTAATTTTGTTCCAAATGAAAAACTTGTAATGTGAATAGTTAAATATTCCATGCTCAATGAAAAAGCTAGAAGAAAAGAGTGTGGTTTGGTTGTTACTTCAAATCAATCTGAAGCTCTATTTACATAGTCACAAGGGAGAAGTAAAACTAATTTTTTTTATAAGTGTGACAAATTTGAGAATGACATAAAGTCAAGAACTATAAAATAAATTATAGGCTACAATTGTGGCAAAGTGGGACATATAAAAATAAATTGTAGGCTTCTCAAAATAAATATTCAAGGGAAAGAAATGAAGGCAATGAGAAGACAAATGATAAAGACACGACAACAGTTGCATGTTAGGTGATCTCTATATTGTCTATGATTATAATTCTGTAAACCTTGCATGTCAAGATTGAATTTGCATTATTGATTCAGGTACCTCGTACCACGTTATCCCTTGGCAAAATTTCTTCTTATCTTTTACTTTTGGTATTTTGGAACTATAATAACGAGAAATGAGAGAGTTTGTGTCATTGTTGATATATGAGATGTTTCAGTTGAAAATTGGTGTTGGGTACAAGCTTCCAATGAAGAATTTGAGACACATTCTTGATATTTGTCTTAACTTAATTTTTGATTAAAGTGTTGGATATTGAGGGTAATTACACTTACTTTGGTAGTGGTGGCTTATGTAAGATCACCAAAAATTTACCAGTGGTATCAAAAGAGAAAATTTCACGACTCTTTACAAAGTGCATGTAAAGATATATAAGGACAAAGTGAATGCATTTGAGGATGCATCTAATGATTTATGGCATACATGATTTTGTAACTTGAGTAATAAAGGACTCAACATTATTACAAATAAATTTTTTCTTTCGGTAATAAGCACTCCTATAACATTTGAACTCATTGTTTTTGGTAAAAAACATATAGTTTTCTCTCAAAGTAATATTTCTCACTAGAGGTCAAATATTCTAGATTTAGTTCAAACTACTGTTTGTATGATGGATGATAAATCTTTAGGTAGTTCATCATATTTTGTTACTTTTATTAAAGAAAAATATAGAAAAGTAAATACTTTTGTTTTGAAATATAAAACTAGGCACTCGATGTTTTCAAGTACTTTCATGTAAGTGTTGAAAGAGAAAAAGGAAGTACTCAAACTTGAGAAGACTGTTTCAAAGACGACTCAATATAAAGGAATTATAGAGAGAATGAATCGTAAGATTAATGAAAAAAATCAGATGTATGCTCTCTATGAAAATTTATCAAAAGCTTTTTGAAGTGAAACATTGACATCTACAGTGTATTTGATTAATCTTCTCCTTATGTTTCACTTAATGGTGATGTTCCAAACAAAGTATGGACATGGAAAGATGTCTATTATGATTACTCGAGAGTGTTTGGCTGCATGGCTTTTGTTCATATTTCAAGAGATGAGATGTTCAAGCTTGATAAAAGATCTAAGCAATGTGTGTTTGTAGGTTATGGTCATGAAGATTTTGGTAATAGACCGTGGATCTAATGACAAGAACTTTATCAAAAGTCGTGATATGATATTTATTGAAGACCAAACTATTAAAGATTTTAATAAAGTCAAGAAGCCAAAATCTGACGCTAGAACTTACATTGATGTTGTTCCTAAACCTTATAATGGAAATTTTGTTGATAAGGGAGATATACAGGTAGATGCCGATAATGTAACTAATGAACAAGAATCTTATCATGATGAACTTGTTGAAGATACTCCACCTAAGGCACCAGTCGAGCATGAATTGAGAAGATCTATTAGAGAACGTCAAGTTTATTAAAGATATCTTCCACATGAGTAGGTGATGATCCCTAGTATTAGATATCCAGAGTATTATCACACAACAAGAAAAATGTTGTTAGTGGCATGTTTTGCCACGTGAATTTCGCCATGCTGAAAAGAACCTTTTCAATGCGATTTACACGTCGGTACTTATTTAAAATGTTAAAATAATGAACGCCAATTATTCACATGGGTAATTTGAATAAAAATGGAAAATAATGTTGTGATTCATGTCGCTAATTAATTTTCAAAAATTAAAAAAATTCAAGTGGGAAAAGTTGACTGTTGGAATTGATTGAGGCGCGGGTGGACTGACAATGTTGCGCCATGATATTCATGTCACTAATGTCTTTTTAATGTTGCGTCATAAATTTCACGTGACTAATTTTGTGTCATGAATTTTCACGTAACTAATTTTGCTATTTAATATTAGAATTGATTCCATCTTCCACACATTTGCGAAGAGAAAAACTTAATTTTTTCTTCATCTTCCTCTCACACTCAAAACCAAAACCAATACCACCTTCATATATTTTCTCTCCTCACTCGCCAATTTTTTCTTGCAAAGCTTCGTTATTTGATTTGGTTTCTTCATTCATATCATCTATTTTAAAAACTGTTGTATTTTCGTTGATCAAGATTCAAGTGGATTTTTCTATTAAATTTATTTTCTCTTCTCATTTATAAAAGGTATGTATTTTAATTTTGATTTTGGTAAATGAGTTATGACTTTTTAGTATTTGTTCAATGTAAAATATTTGTTCAATATTTATTGTTTAATATATTTAATATATCTAATGGCGGTGTAAAAAGTCTTTACACTGTCATCCAATAGAAATATTTTATTCTGTCATATCATATTAGCTATTTAAAATTTACAGTATGACTTGGTTAACAAGGTCGTGATTGATTGACAGTGTAAATTTTTTTTACACTGCCAGTGCATCATCTATTTTCTCATATTTTAAATATATTAGAAAAATATATTTTATATTTATAATATTTTTTAGTGATCATAATATATATTTTATTTGTTAAAATCAAATTAATTTTTTTTTAAAATATATAATTTTTGTAAAATAAAACATTATCCAAATACATATTTTAAGACAATAAATATCGTTAAATGTTAAAGATTTTTTTTATAAAGACGGAGTAATATAAAATTATATAAAAACAAAACAGAATAACTATTTTTAAAAAAAATAAAATTGAAAAATCTATATATTTAATAAAAAAACAGAGTAATATTTTTAAAAAAACATAATATATTATATATTTTTTAAAACCGGTTGTTTCTAGAGTGAGGACTCAACTAAGTGCTTCACCCATGCACCATTCAATTTAACCATTAGATTAAATAGTCCTACATTAACCTATTACTAATCATCACACTGAATATTTACTTTGCAAATAAATTCTCTCAACTTCTACTTCTGCCTCTTCAAGCCTAGAAGCACTCCATCTTTGATCTTATCATTCAACCTCGTTGCTCTCGGCGGCCATGGCAATTTTGGTGTCGTTCATTATTCATTATGTCCTTCTCTCTTTTAATTAACTCATTGTTGTTTGGTGCCATAGTGAACACAGTTTTTCAAAGAACTCTTATTTGTCTTGAGATTCCACTCCAGTCACTACGCGTCGCCTTCGTCATTTCTCCTACCTACATAAACATTTTATCTCATATTCTTGAGATTTAAATTCAACAATAAAGAAAGCATAATGAGATTATTTTATTCAATTTCAATTTTAATTGTATCTAGATTTTGGATAAATTATTGCCTTGATTTTGTGTGAAATTTTTCCCCAAAAAATTGATTATTGAACTAAAATTAATTGGATTTATTTATATCTAAAAGGACAAATAATTAATCGAAAGTGGTGAATGCTATGGTTGAAAGATTGAGACAAAAAATGCAGTATGAATTTAAAGATTTTGAACAACTTTTTCTTTCCACAAACCATAGTGTTCGTTTGGAAAAGCTCTAGAATTTGTTTTTGAAACAATAGTAGATGGATACGTTTTCTTAAGGGTACTTGGAAGTTTATCAAATTTCAAGATTAAACCATCTTTGGAGATGATATGACAATTGATGCATATAGAGTTATGAAAAATTGTGTCTGGTTGGGTAGATTTTGAAAAATACGAGGAAGATTAGAGAAAAGGGTGGAAAAAATAAATTAGTGTATATACAATACATAATAAGATCAGATGAAATTCTTTAATCCAATGGTGTTTAATGATGGTTCACCATGAGGTACATAATAAGTGGTTCATTCTAGACTCACCTTTAACAACTGATTAATATTTTTAATTTTTTTTTATAGTTTGTGGCGTGACTACCAAGTCACTAATTTTAAATTTGTAGCAGTTTTACCACGTCACTAACCAGTCAACACTGATCCAACTTATGCACCTTAAACTAGACTTTAAAGTCTATGTAAAATTAGTTATGTTTTTTTTTTAAGCAAGTTGATATTAATGAGAGAACAAGGGTTCTCCAACATTTTTACACAGAAAAGGGTAAAAACCCGACAAAAAACGGAAGGAACAAAAATTACCAACCAAATAAATTACGAAAGCAAAATTAGAGGATGTTTGCTAAATTCGTAGAAACTAAAGTTGGAATTGGTAATTTCTCCTAGAACCGACTACTTCCAAATTAAAATCTTTATATTCCACACCGTATTATCAACACTCCACCCATCGTTACGGAAGCAAATACCATTACAAAGTAACTAAATAGACCAAGAGGTAGCTAGCCATATCACACCCCATTTACCCTCTTTCATTTTCTTACCTTTACAATAAGAGTACCATTCCATAAAACTCAAAGAGCAATCTTCCGCCACACCCACCAATTTACCTATCCACTTAGCTATGTCATTCCAAATTCTCCTCACCACTATACAATCAAAGAAGGAGTGATCTCTACTCTCCTCTTCAACATCACAAAAAAGCACTTTAAATTAGTTAAAGGAAAGACAATACCTCGTTTCTTCAATAGATCCTTCGTAGGAAGCCTATTCGCAAAAAGTCTCCATCCAAACGCCTTTATTTTGTAAGGGACGTCGGATTTCCACACAAGACGCACAACATCATCATATATATTTTAGGGCCCAAACGGAATGCGAAAGGAAGCATAAAAATCATAGCAAGAAGATACCGAGAAGGCTCCTTTCAAATCCAAGGTCCACACCGTCATGTCTTGTTTATCTTCCACTAAGCCGATTCCTTCTAACTTTGCATAAAGAGAAGAAATATCCATCCGATCTGCCGTTGTCAACAAAAGATTTTTAATACCAAGGTCACCCTATTTCCAAACACCATCACTCCAACCCCCCATACTGGCAACCGACACCTTTTTCAAGCTAGAAAAAGTGTAAAGATTTGGAAATAGCTCACACAATCTATTCTTCTCCAACCAAATAGCCTCCCAAAATAGAATATGGAAACCATTACCCAAATCAAACTTACACAAATTCCTCATCGGGTCCTTGATTTTGTTCAAAAGAGGAATCCAAGTGTGGAATTTCCTAGGGTTGGCACCAATCGAAATTCCAAGAAAATTAAACTTGGGGGATTCCACCTTGCATGAAAGAATGGAAGTCGCGGCCTCCAAAAAATTGCCACTAGTATTAATTCCTACCAACTTGCTCTTGTGATAGTTAATACCAATCCCCGAAACTAATTCAAAGGCTTTCAACACCGCATTTATAGCCCAAACATGCTTCTAAGAACCTTCCCCTATCAACAAAGTGTCATTCGCAAATTGAAGGATATCAACCACGCACCTCCCGTTGATGGGAAAACAACAAAAATCTCCAATCTCAATAGACTTCCTAACCAAGCTCGTTAATCCCTCCGCAACTAAGACATAGAAAAGGAGATAGCGGATCACCTTGTCTCAAACCTTTTTTTACGGCGAACTCGTTAGTGGGACTACCATTAACCAACACCGACATATTGCTTTGAAAAATCAATAGCTCCATCCACTTTCTCCACAACAAGCCAAATCCCATTTTCTCTAATAAAAATCGTAAAAAGTTCCAATTTACTTTATCGTAAGCCTTCTCGAAATCCACTTTGAAAAGAAGACAATTTCTATCCCCTTTCTTAGCAAAATCAACCACCTCGTTAGCCACCAAAACTCCATCAAGAAGTTGTCTTCCCGCCACAAAAGCAGTTTGGCACAGAGAAAAACGGAGTGTAAGACTTTTTTCAGTCTCCCCGCCAAAAGCTTGGCAATCGCTTTATACATACAACCTACAAGACAAATGGGTCTATAATCATCCAAAGACAATGGATTCGGAGCTTTAGGAATCAAAGCCAAAAAAGAGGAAGTGACCGCTTTTGACAACACATCACCGGAATGGAAGCAATTGAAGAAACGAATAAAATCATGTTTTAGAAAGAACCAACACTTTTTGATGAACAAGAAAGTATATCCATCCGGACCCGGACTCTTAGAGTTACCGCAACCCCAAATGACCTTTTTAATCTCCTCTTCAAGAAAAGGATGTTCAAGCACCA